>NC_133329.1:171820533-172120533 GCF_042186555.1 Aquarana catesbeiana | reverse complement strand
GATTGAATAATGAAAAAAAAAAAAAAAAATTACAAAAAGTTGTCACTAAATGATATATTGCTCACACAGGCCATGGGCATATGTGGAATTGCACACCAAAATACATTCGGCTGCTTCTCCTGAGTACGGGGATACCACATGTGTGGGACTTTTTGGTAGCCTAGCCGCGTACGGAGCCCCAAAAACCATGCACCGCCTTCAGGATTTCTAAGGGCGTAAATTTTTGATTTTACTCCTCACTACCTATCACAGTTTTGAAGGCCATAAAATGCCCAGATGGCACAACCCCCGCCCCCCCCCAAATGACCCTATTTTGGAAAGTGGACACCCCAAGCTATTTGCTGAGAGGCATGTTGAGTCCATGGAATATTTTATATTTTGACACAAGTTGCGGGAAAGTGACACATTTTTTTTTTTTTTGCACAAAGTTGTCACTAAATGATATATTGCTCACACAGGCCATGGGCATTTGTGGAATTGCACCCCAAAATACATTTAGCTGCTTCTCCTGAGTATGGGGATACCACATGTGTGGGACTTTTTGGGAGCCTAGCCGCGTACTGGGCCCCGAAAACCAATCTCTGCCTTCAGGATTTCTAAGGGTGTAAATTTTTGATTTCACTTTTCACTGCCTATCACAGTTTCGGAGGCCATGGAATGCCCAGGTGGCACAAGCCCCCCCCCCCCCCCCCCCCAAATGACCCCATTTTGGAAAGTAGACACCCCAAGCTATTTGCTGAGAGGCATGGTCATGGTGAGTATTTTGCAGCTCTCATTTGTTTTTGAAAATGAAGAAAGACAAGAAAAAACATTTTTTTTTTTTTTTCTTTTTTCAATTTTCAAAACTTTGTGACAAAAAGTGAGGTTTGCAAAATACTCACTATACCTCTCAGCAAATAGCTTGGGGTGTCTACTTTCCAAAATAGGGTCATTTGGGGGGGGGGGGTTGGGCCACCTGGGCATTCCATTGCCTCCGAAACTGTGATAGGCAGTGAAGAGTGAAATCAAAAAGTTACGCCCTTAGAAAGCCTGAAGGCGGTGCTTGGTTTTCGGGGTCCCATACGCTGCTAGGCTCCCAAAAAGTCTCACACATGTGGTATCCCCGTACTCAGGAGAAGCAACAGAATGTATTTTGGGGTGTAATTTCACATATTCCCATGGCATGTTTGAGCAATATATTATTTAGTGACAACTTTGTGCAAAAAAAAAAAAATTTGTCTCTTTCCCGCAACTTGTGTCACAAAAATATTCCATGGACTCGACATGCCTCTCAGCAAATAGCTTGGGGTGTCTACTTTCCAAAATGGGGTCATTTGGGGGGGGTTTGAACTGTCCTGGCATTTTATGCACAACATTTAGAAGCTTATGTCACACATCACCCACTCTTCTGACCACTTGAAGACAAAGCCCTTTCTGAGACTTTTTGTTTACATGAAAAAATTATTTCTTTCTCGAACATCACGGGACACAGAGCCACAGTAATTACGGATGGGTTATATAGGGTATCACTGGTGATTGGACACTGGCACACCCTATCAGGAAGTTCAACCCCCAATATAATCCCTCCCCTTGCAGAGATACCTCAGTTTTTTCGCCAGTGTCTTAGGTGATGGACGTGTAAAGATGTCCTGTGCTGAGCTCCAAAGGGAATATCCTATATCCTATACTGGGGCAAGCCAGGCAGACCGGATCCATTCAAAGTGTCCTTTCTAGGCCGAATTGGATGGTACCCGGGCCTCGTGTCAAAAGAAACAAGGTTTTACCTGTAACGCTTCTCTTTTTAGAGAGCTGGACCCCACAGATCAGAAAATGGCTTTAAACCTCCTAATTTCTGGCCGGGTGCTTTACAGGCCCAGAACTGCAGGATCCCCCTATTCGTAGGGGGCCCCAGTCTCTGACGGTTTTTCAAACGGAGCCCACTGTGAGAGGTAAAGATTGGGTCCGTGTAAACTGAACCCTGCGGCTGGATAAGGTAAGAGGAGATTCCACAGAATTTTCTAATTCTAGTAGGTTTCTCCTTTAAGGTAAATGCATGCTATGCCTATTGTGACCACCGGGGGCTGCCAAGAGCACAAACCTTCACATGCCAACGTCTGTCTCAGTGTTCATGCTGCAAGCTTCAGCGTCTCAGGCCGGTGTTCTGCCGAGAAAGTTCCGCTCGGCGGATTAGTTCCCCCCTCTACTGCGCATGCGCAGTAGAAGGCGGCGGAAATAGCCGAAGCGGAACAGCTGAAAATCAGCTGTACACGGCGCCTGTAAGAGGGCCCCTCGCGGGCTCGCTTCGCTCGCCACGCTTCGCTCGCCACGCTTCGGGCACGGCCTCGCTGCGCTCGGCACTTTTAGATTCCCCCTCTAGGTCCACTTGGATAGTGGGGAAGGAACCTGGACCCAGAGCGCAGGTGCCGTGTACAGCTGATTGAAGCGTTTGAGCTTCGGCTATCTCCGGCGTCCGACAGTAGTACGTACTGCGCAGGCGCCGCGCCTGCGCAGTACAGGGGGGGGAACCTATCCGCCGAAGGAACTTATTCGGCAAGACACCGGCTCCACGGTAGGATGGATGGGGGGATTTCTCATGATTGAATGTTCCCCCCAGGCTAGAGGGAGACCACAGGGGTCTAGAAAGAGGTTATACCGCTCGGGCACTGCTGCCTCGGCCGCCATTACCGACCATTGCCGTTTTTAGGCAGGCTTCACTACCAGCTTCTCTCCCTCCTCCCCCTCCCCGTCAGCACAGGTGCTTAGACTCCCACTCAGGCCAGCTGCAGGCTATTAAGGCACTCTGTACAGGTGCACACAGCCTTTGGAGAAACACAGAGCTGACAGGTCGCATGTAAGGTGGGACACAGGCATTCTCCTAGGCAGCATTTACTGAAGTAACACCAGACTGAGCATTGGGTAGCAAGGATTTTAGCCAGACTACATCGCTCAGCAGTCAGTGTTCATTTGTATACCTCACACCTTGTTGCTTTGCACTATGGGTAGAAGAGGTTCAAGCACCCCAAGAACCAGAGACACTAGGGGATCTCGTTCAGGTTCTGAGGGCCCCCTGTCTGCAGCATCCTCCCCTTCTGAAGGGCCAGGGACGGCTAGCCAGGGAGAGCCATCGGAGTCAGGGGCTACACCTGCTTCTGGCACTTCAGCCCCTGTATATATTACACAAGAGGTTTTTTCCTCAACCATTAATGGTCTAGAGGAAAGATTAATGGCCGTGATTACAGCTTCACTCAGTGGAAGAAAACGTACTAGGCCTTCCTCTGTTCCCCAAGACCCTCAGGAAGAGGAGCTCTGGGATAAGGGGAACGAATCCCCTTCAGAGGATCGGGATAGGACGGATGATTCCTCTTCTGAGGAATCAGGTGGAGAGGGACCCTCTGCGACTTCCCTAGAGGAGAAAGTCTTAGTGCAGATCCTTACTGGATTGGTCTGCTCCACATTTAAGTTGCCCCTACCTGAAACTGTTAAAGAATCCTCTTCTGCTTTGGGGTCACTGAAACCTTTCCAAGCAGCACAGGCTTTTCCTGTTCATAATTTACTTGAAAAGCTCATTTATTCTGAGTGGGATCACCCAGACAAACGTTTTCTTCCGCCGAGAAAGTTTTCAACACTTTATCCGATGGAAGAAAAGTTTATTAAAATGTGGGGAATACCGGCCATTGATGCCGCCATTTCCTCTGTAAATAATAGTCTGACTTGTCCTGTAGACAATGCTCAGATGCTCAGGGATCCGGTAGATAAAAAGATGGAATCCCTATTAAAGGATGTTTTCTCCTTAGCAGGTTCTGTGGCCCAACCTGCAGTAGCAGCAATTGGAGTCTGTCAGTACTTAAGAGACCATGTTAAACAGGTCATCAAAGTATTACCTGAACAGCAGGCCCAGGGGTTTGCTAACCTTCCTGCGGCCTTATGTTATGTTGTTGACGCCATTAGAGATTCTATTGTGCAAACCTCTCGTCTTTCACTGGGGTTAGTGCATATACGTAGAATCCTATGGTTGAAAAATTGGTCAGCCGAAGCACCATGTAAGAAACTCCTGGCGGGATTTCCATTTCGTGGTGAAAGGTTGTTTGGAGAGGACTTGGATAACTATATCAAGAGAATCTCTTGTGGGAAAAGCACTCTCTTACCTGTTAAGAAGAAGAGTAAGCGTCCCTCTTTCAAATGGACTCTTTCCCCAGCGCTGGGGGCTTCAGCCTCCAGGCAGTCTCGACGGCCTCCTCCATCTGGGTCCAGAGACAAGAGTCAACCCCAGGGACAAAAGAAGTCCTGGGGGAAGAAGCCTACTAGGCAAAACACTAAGACCTCTGCATGAGGGGGCGCCCCCGCTCCCTTGAGTAGGGGGAAGACTGCGACAGTTCTCAGGGCTCTGGCAGGAGGATTTCCAGGACAGATGGGTAATATCCACGGTAACCTTAGGGTACAAGCTGGAGTTTCAGGAATTTCCCTCTCCTCGGTTCCTCAGATCAGGTGTTCCCAGAGACCCAGAAAGGAAGCAGTCGCTCCGTCTAGCGTTAGAGTGACTTTTGTTGCAGGAGGTCATTATGATGGTTCCCGCAAAGGACCAGGTATTGGGCTTCTATTCCAACCTTTTTACGGTCCAAAAGCCAAATGGGGATGTCAGACCCATTCTGGATTTAAGGGTTCTGAACCGATTCTTAAGGATTTAATCCTTCCGCATGGAATCAATTCGGACAGTAGTTCCCACCCTGCAGGGAGGAGAATTTCTGGCATCGATAGACATCAGTGATGCATATCTGCATGTGCCCATTTTTCCTGCTCATCAGAAGTTTCTGCTCTTCGAGGTAGGAGGGCGCCATTTCCAGTTTGTGGCTCTGCCTTTCGGGATAGCCACTGCACCTCGAGTGTTCACAAAGATCTTGGCTCCTCCTCTGGCCAGATTAAGGGCTCAGGGTATAGCTGTCATAGCATACCTAGACGACCTGCTCTTGATAGACCGGTCGGTAGCCTCTTTGAATGGAAACTTGAGGACCACGGTCAGGTATCTAGAACACCTGGGTTGGATCCTCAACCTAGAAAAGTCTTTCCTAAAACCAGTAAGAAGACTGGAGTATTTATGTCTGATTATAGATACAAGCCAGGAGAAAATATTTCTACCCCAGGCAAAGATCGCTGCTTTAAGGGAGCTGATTCTGGCAGTCAGGACCAAGAAGGGTCCCTCTGTCTGCCTTTGTATGAGGCTACTAGGGAAAATGGTGTCTTCATTCGAAGCAGTTCCCTATGCTCAGTTTCATTCAAGAATGCTGCAACACAGTATTCTGTAGACCTGGAACAAGAAGGTTCAGGCATTAGAGTTTCCGATGCATCTGTCGCATGTTGTGCGTCAGAGCCTCAATTGGTGGCTCATACCCGAAAACCTGCAGAAGGGGAAATCCTTTCTACCAGTTACCTGGACGGTGGTAACAACAGATGCCAGTCTGTCAGGTTGGGGAGCAGTTCTGGAACAGTCTGCGATCCAGGGGCTATGGTCCAAGACCAAGCGGACCTTACCCATCAACATTCTGGAGATCCGGGCGATATATCTAGCCCTAAAAGCCTGGACTATCAGGCTACAGGGTTGTCCGGTCAGGATCCAGTCCGACAATGCCACAGCAGTGGCTTATGTCAATCATCAGGGAGGCACCCGGAGCCGAGCTGCTCAGAAGGAGGTGAACCAGATCTTAGTCTGGGCAGAGATGCATGTGCCATGCATATCGGCAGTTTTCATCCTGGGAATAGAGAACTGACAGGCGGACTATCTAAGTCGCCAGCAGTTACTTCCAGGGGAATGGTCTCTGCATCCCGACGTCTTTTGGGCCATATGCCAAAGATGGGGGGTTCCAGATGTAGATCTCTTTGCATCCCGATTCAACAAAAAGATAGACAGATTTGTGGCAAGGACAAAAGATCCTCTTGCATGCGGGACGGATGCATTGGTGATTCCGTGGAATCAGTTCTCACTGATTTACGCATTCCCGCCTATTCTGCTACTGCCACGACTCCTTCGCAGGATCAGGCAGGAAAGGAAGTCAATACTTCTGGGGGCCCCCGCTTGGCCCAGAAGGACTTGGTGTGCAGAAATAGTAAGGATGACGGTGGGTTCCCCGTGGACCCTACCAGTACGCCCAGACCTGTTATCTCAAGGTCCAGTGTTCCATCCTGCCTTACAAATGCTAAATTTGGCTATTGAGACCCACGTTCTGAAGAGTCGTGGGCTCTCAGGTCCTGTCATATCTACCTTGATTAATGCAAGGAAGCCAGCTTCCAGGATGATTTATCATAGAATCTGGAAAGCTTATGTGTCCTGGTGTGAATCCAGAGGTTGGCATCCCAGGAAATATGTCATAGGTAGAATTCTTGATTTTCTACAATTAGGATTAGAGATGAAGCTGGCCTTGAGTACCATCAAGAGCCAGGTCTCTGCTTTATCAGTATTATTTCAGCGGCCACTTGCTTCGCATTCTTTGGTCCGAAGCTTTATGCAGGGGGTGATGCGTCTTAATCCTCCTGTTAAAGCGCCCCTAAACCCCTGGGACTTGAACTTGGTCCTGGCTGTGTTACAGAAACAGCCTTTTCAACCAATAAGTCAGATTCCTTTGGTCTTGTTGACAAGGAAGTTAATTTTTCTGGTGGCCATCTCTTCTGCTAGAAGAGTTTCAGAATTAGCAGCCCTTTCCTGTAAGGAGCCTTATTTGATTATACACAAGGATAGAGTGGTACTGCGCCCTCATCCTAGTTTTTTACAGAAGGTGGTTTCTGATTTTCATTTAAACCAAGACATTGTTCTGCCTTCCTTTTTTCCAGATCCCTGTTCTCCGGAAGAGAGATCTCTACATTCATTGGATGTAGTAAGAGCAGTTAAGGCCTATCACGGGCAACTGCTCAGATCCGCAAGACGGATGTTTTGTTTGTGCTGCCAGAGGGTCCCAATAGAGGACAGGCAGCGTCAAAAGCTACCATTTCTAAATGGATTCGACAATTGATCATTCAAGCTTACGGTTTGAAACAGAAGATTCCTCCATTTCAGATCAGGGCACATTCCACAAGGGCTATTGGTGCTTCTTGGGCAGTGCATCACCAGGCCTCTGTGGCTCAGATCTGCAAGGCCGCAACCTGGTCTTCAGTTCATACATTCACCAGATTCTATCAGGTGGATGTGAGAAGGCATGAGGATATCGCCTTTGGGCGTAGTGTGCTGCAGGCAGCGGTACAGGGTCCTCAGGTCTGATTGCACCCTACTTGGTCGTGGTTCCCCCCCCTTAGGTAGCATTGCTCTGGGACATCCCATCAGTAATTACTGTGGCTCTGTGTCCCGTGATGTTCGAGAAAGAAAATAGGATTTTTTAAAACAGCTTACCTGTAAAATCCTTTTCTTTCGAAGGACATCACGGGACACAGAGGTCCCGCCCCTCTTCTAATACACTATATTGCTTGGCTACAAAACTGAGGTATCTCTGCAAGGGGAGGGATTATATTGGGGGTTGAACTTCCTGATAGGGTGTGCCAGTGTCCAATCACCAGTGATACCCTATATAACCCATCAGTAATTACTGTGGCTCTGTCCCGTGATGTCCTTCAAAAGAAAAGGATTTTACAGGTAAGCTGTTTTAAAAAATCCTATTTTTTTTTTTTTTGCAAGAAAATTACTTTGAACCCCCAAACATTATATATTTTTTTTAAAGCAAATGCCCTGGGTGTTTCATTTTTTTTTCCCACAGTATTTGCGCAGCGATTTTTCAAACGCATTTTTTGGGGAAAAAACACACTTTTTAAAATGTTAATGCACTAAAACACACTATATTGCCCAAATGTTTGATGAAATAAAAAAGATGATCGTAGGCCGTGTACATGGATACCAAACATGACATGCTTTAAAATTGCGCACAAACGTGCAGAGGCAACAAAATAAATACATTTTTAAAAGCCTTTAAAAGCCTTTACAGGTTACCACTTTAGATTTACAGAGGAGGTTTACTGCTAAAATGACTGCCCTCGATCTGACCTTCGCGGTGATACCTCACATGCATGATGCAATTGCTGTTTACATTTGACGCCAAACCAACGCTTGCGTTCGCCTTAGCGCGAGAGCAGGGTGGGATAGGGGTGCTTTTTTTTTTTTCTTATCTTTTTTTTTTAAACTGTTCCTTTCATTTTTTTTTTTTTAATCATTTTTATTATCTCAGGGAATGTAAATATCCCCTATGATAGCAATAGGTAGTGACAGGTACTCTTTTTTTGAAAAAATTGGGGTCTATTAGACCTTAGATCTCTCCTCTGCCCTCAAAGCATCTGACCACACCAAGATCGGTGTGATAAAATGCTTTCCCAATTTCCCAATGGCGCTGTTTACATCTGGCGAAATCTAGGTCATGAAATGCTCGTAGCTTCCGGTTTCTTAGGCCATAGAGATGTTTGGAGCCACTCTGGTCTCTGATCAGCTCTATGGTCAGCTGGCTGAATCACCGGCTGCATTCTCAGGTTCCCTGTTGAGACAGGAGAGCCAGAGAAACACATGGAAGACGGTGGGGGGGGGGGGCATTCCCTCCCACTGCTTGTAAAAGCAGTCTAGAGGCTAATTAGAAAGCCGACCGCTGGCTGAAAAGAATGATACCAAGATGATACCTAAACCTGCAGGCATCATTCTGGTATAACCACTCAAAGTCGTGAATGGCGTACCTGAAGACAAAAAAATGGTTAACAATAAAATACAGTAAACGGTAAAGTATAAAAAATTGCATACCTGAAAAGCAAACATGATGAAACATAATAACAGTAAAACATTGCAGAATAGAATACAGTAAAAAAGAGCAGAACAATAGAGAGAGAATAGAGAGAGAGAACAATAAAACGACAACTATTTTTTATTTTTTTTATTTTATATATATTTTTTTTTTTTTTTACACTTTTTTTTGTAACTAACTTTTATAACTGTAACCAGTCCAGGTTCGGGTCTCTCAAAATGCGATGGCATCTTGGGAGACACTGTGAAAGTGTGCCTAGTTTGTGCAATGCTGTACCCTACGCTAATACTCAACTAGTGAATGGTAGCGTTCAAAACATTCACCAATGCAAAGACCAGGATTGTGAGGACAGCAGGGACAATAATAGCGGGTGTCACACCTATATCCACGCTTGCTGCAGACACAACATCTTTTTTGGGGGGGTTTGTTGGGTAGGGGTACTCTGGAGGACATAAAGAAAATGCCTCTCATGCAGCCGACTGCATTTGGTTGGGGATGTGAATGGGGGAAGTACGGATGCTGCAGAAGTGGTGGGTTCCCAATTAGGATTGGCGAATGCAGCAGGAAGGGCATTATGGGCACGACGGGCCTGTGTTTGTCTTCTTGGTGGCAGCGGGACACTACTTGTGCTTGCCACCTCACCAGCTTGAACTGCACTTATGGGACTTGCCACGTCACCAAGTGTTACTGCAGTGCTGATTTGACTACGACCAGGGTGTACTAGGCCGCTGGTGCTTGCCAGTTCACCAAAACGCTACCAAAAAAACTGTTAGTGATCGCAGGGATCAGGCCTGACTCTGCGAACGCTGCAGTTATGTGTTTAGTGTTTTGTAAGTGACAGTGATCGATCGATACTGCACTTGGGTGGACTGGACTGGACTGGGCTGGGCCGGGCCGGGCGGAGGGGCAAAACGCAGGTGCTAGCAGGTATCTGGGCTGATCCCCCTAACACTGCGTTTTTGGGAACTCTAAACTGCTGGGGATGCTAGTATAGATCTGATCGGATCAGATATTGATCCGATCAGATACTATACCACTAAGGGAGGTGTACGGTGCGTGCGTGGGTGTTAGCGGTACTGGCACTGACCTGACGCTGCCTGGGGCTGGTGCTTGCCAGTTCACCAAAACGCTACCAAAAAAAATGTTAGCGATCGCAGGGATCAGGCTTGACTCTGCGAACGCTGCAGTTATGCGTTTAGTGTTTTGTAAGTGACAGTGATCGATCGATACTGCACTTGGGTGAGCTGGGCTGGGCGGAGGGGCAAAATGCAGGTGCTAGCAGGTATCTGGGCTGATCCCGCTAACACTGCGTTTTTGGGAACCCTAAACTGCTGGGGACACTAGTATAGATCTGATCAGATCAGATATTGATCCGTTCAGATACTATACCACTAAGGGAGGCGTATGCTGCGTGCGTGGGTGTTAGCGGTACTGGCCCTAACCTGATGCTGCCTGGGGCGACGCGTATCACCGCCGGGCGATCAGGGGGCTAAACCTTTATTCAGTAATAAACGGCGGGTTCCCTGACACTATAAAAAATAAACGAACTAATCAGTGTCACCCATAACAGTTATACGGTGATCAGCGGTGAAAGGGTTAACTAGGGGGCAATCAAGGAGTTAAAACATTTATTAGATAGTATATGGGGATCCCTGTCGCTATAAAATGCTGACGGCGAACCTAAATATTTACCTCCCTAACTAGCGTCACCAGTGACACTAATACAGCGATCAGAAAAATGATCACTTAGCGACACTGGCGACGGGGGGTGATCAAGGGGTTAAAACTTTATTGGGGGAGTTAGGGGGGTACCCTGGACCTAAAGGGGGCTAACACTAACTGCCCTACCACACTAACTGTCACAAACTGACACCAATGCAGTAATCAGAAAGAAAAAAAAAAAACTGCTTGGTGTCAGTGTGACGGGGGGGGGGGGGGGTCGGGGGTGTAATGTATGCCTGGCATGTTCTACTGTATGTGTGTGTGTTGTGCACTCACATTACAGTCTTCTCTCCTCGGCGCCGGAACGGAAAATGCCGAGCCGAGGACAGATGACATAATTTCCTCTGCCTCTGTGTACAATACAGAGGCAGGGAAATTATTCCATTGGCTGGGAGCGATCATGAGAGGGGGCCACGAATGGATGGCCTCCCCCTCACCTCCGACCGCCGGGGAAGATTTGCCGACCGCTACAGGCACCGGGGGGGGTCCGACCGGACCCCCCACCCGCGAGCAGGCAAGGATGTACCTGTAAGTCCTTTTGCCTGCCCGTGCCATTCTGCCGACGTACATCGGCAACTGGTTAAAGAGGAAAATTCCTCCTTTTCATATTAAAGCGCACTCCACAAGGGCTGTTAGTGCTTCTTGGGCAGTGCATCACCAAGCCTCCATGGCTCAGATCTGCAAGGCCGCAACTTGGACTTCAATCCATACATTTACCAGATTCTATCAAGTAGATGTAAAAGGTCATGAGGATATCGCCTTTGGGCGCAGTGTACTGCAGGCTGCAGTATAAGTCCGCTGGTCTCTTAGTGCCCTACTTTTGTTGTGTCTCCCTCCCTTCAGTTGGCATTGCTATGGGACATCCCACATAGTAACTACTATGGCTCTGTGTCCCCTGATGTATGAAAAGAAAATAGGATTTTTAAAACCGCTTACCTGTAAAATCCTTTTCTTTGAAGTACATCAGGGAACACAGAGGTCCCTCCTTTCTTGGTATATACGTGTATTGCTTTGCTGCAAAACTGAGGCACTCCCAGTAGTGGGAGGGGTTATATAGGGAGTGCACTTTTTTGTCATAGGGCGTGCCAATGTCCATCACCTGTAGGTGGCCTATAACCCACATAGCAACTACTATGGCTCTGTGTCCCCTGATGTACTTCAAAGAAAAGGATTTTACAGATAAGCTATTTTAAAAATCCTATATCATCATTTTTGCTGTCTATTTCATAATTTTGTGTTTTTGTTTCCTTTTCATTTTCAGACCTATGTTGTACAGCTGGATTCCACTCTGCCTAAATCCCAATATGACTACACCCTGCCTCAGATATCCTTCAGTACTCATGGATACCACAAACACATCACTCTGACATTTAATCCTACGGTTAGTCAAGTACTGTTATGCTTTTTTTATACTGTTTTCCTGGGAAGCTGATGTATTTTGGTCTTATTGACAAACCGTTCTGTAGAAGATAAAGAAACAAATCTGTCTAAATAATACTGTATAGTACACTGTGAGTTAGAAATATGTACTATTATTTTTAGTTTTTCTTTGCTTTTTCTATAAAGATAATTCTCTGTAGCCAGCATCTATTCCCAGACTGGTTAGAGTTACTGTGTTCCATGGGTTGGAGGAAGCCTACATTACATTGCTTTTAGTAAACAAAGAGCAAATGCACCAACATAATATCTGTCCACCCACCTTTCCTGTGTCACCTTGACACCATGTCTTCTCAATCAAGCTTCACTGTGATGGGCAGTTTACTACTTCAAATGACATGGGTACGTGAAGGACCAGAACAAGGGTGTAAATGTGTATACCAGCATATAGGGTCAGTAGAGCTGTGATCCAAGCATATGTGCAGCTTGGGACTAGTCCAATTTCTATGAATTTGTAGCTTCTTGCTTTGTCTCCACTTCTAGCTTGCTCATTGGACAGTAAATTCATTGAGGTATCACAGGATTTTTTTTTTTTTTTAAACTGAACCAGGAAACAGTGGTGTTACTTTTTTACATTTTGTGTACCTCCTTATTAGGCCTCATGCACACTGGTTTCTTGTAATCAATGTTTCACCTGACAGGAGAAAATCAGCATTATAAACTCGCCTAAGCTGCGTTTTTCCAAACCAGTTTAGGTGAGCTTAGCAGTTTGGGCTTTCATTTCATTGGCCTGAATTTTAATGTATTCTGGCCATAGAAATAAACGCTGAAGTGCTAAAAGTGCCTAGCGTTTAGGTGCGTTTCAACATGTTTAACATCGTTTACACACGTTTAACAACATTCTGCTTTTTTTGTGGTCAATATTCCCTCTGCCGAGTGCGATTTTAGTGTGTTCAGAAAACATCCTCTAAACTCCCCTGCTACTAAATCTAATGCTGTCCATGTGTGCATGGACACATAGGATAACATTAGGGGAGTTCAACGGTAGAAACAAAAAAACACAACTAAACTCGCAGTGAGCATGAGGCTACTGAAAATGTAACCTGTGAATATCTATAATAATTTATTTCATTTTTATTTGTTTACAGAGAAAATTACCTGAACAGGATGTTGTTCAAGGCTCCTATCTTGCACTTCCATTGACTTTGCTTCTGCTGTTAGCTGGTTACAATCATGATAAGGTAACCCTTCACCATCAATTGTACTTCATTCAGGACTCCAGCAGCATACCTCTTTTACATGTTATGATTTACTGTGATTTGAGTCATCAAAAATCTGTAAACCTGAGTTTACAGAACAAAAAAAAACACCCACATTTTTTTTTTAAGTTAAACAGCCAGGTATAAATGTTGGTATTTTTTACTATCTATTGGTGAACAAATTACATTATAGCAGGTAAGATGAGGTCAGTGATCATGATGGTTGCATTATACCATGAGCTGAGCAGGACAGAGCGTTTTTTACAAAGCTTTAAAAGAGCTCATAGATAACTATGCAGTGATGGCACCCCTTGCAGGTCAGTATACACTTCCCAAATAGGAATTTCTGTAATACTGGTTTAGGTCTCAATCAAACAGCTGTATTGGCAAGAGTATTGACCGCAAGATTCTGCATAAAAAGTTTGTTCGTACTGCATCTGAACTCGTATGCAGTATCCTGTATATATCCGCATGAGCTGAGATGCGCACATTCCGTGCATGCACCCTACTGCGTGAATGACTCAGGGCCAAAATATAAACAATAGTGTGGAATCGGCAGCAGTGGCACCTGCTGATTAAACAGTGTTTACATTTACATGTCAGCCCTGAATGAGTCATTCATGCAGCAGCAGCACATACACTGCCGCTGCATAAATGACTCATTCAGGGCTGACATGTAAACAGTCAGTGGCACCTGCTGGTTACACACTATTGTTTATATGTGTGCAGCGTTAAAAATGTTTCAAAGGCGGGGCACATGAATGCAGAATTTTCTAGCCCTGGTTTGTGCACCTAAAGGTTGCAGACCAAAACAGCAGTGGGAATGGGCCCCAGTACATACAGTGCTGCTGTATTCAGATCCATAAAAAATACAGTTCTGAGCGCAGCAAATTGTATGCCCATTTGCTTAAGCATTTACTCTTAAAAATGCACCACAGAGAGGATTTTGATTTGCCCAGTTTGATCTGTTCTCTGTGCCTAGTTCTGCTCTCTATAGACCATACACTACCCTCTCCCTGGCTCTAGGTGCAATCTTGAGCACATTGCTTTGTTGCATGCAGGCACACAGAACCTCCAGATTGCTGCCTAGATATCACCAGTTTATCTAACAGCCTCAGTTGCGTGGTGGACCCATTCTTGTCCACAGCAACAGTCTCTCCACTGATTAAAGTTGAGTACCCCCACAGGGGTCCCCCCACCCTTATGGGGACTTGGGAAATGACAGGGGAAATGGGACAAAGGGGAGGCCAGCACACACTATGCGCAGAGCCAGGATATGCTTTTAAAAGAGGCTTCTAGTTCTTCCACCACAGGTGCACAATGGAAAGGTGGCAACTCACCACAGGTGTTTGACCACTTTTTAGAGTAGGTCAACTATACCAATTGATTCCTACTGCCAACACCACTCCGCTCCAATGGATGCTCCGGATGAAGCTAGGGCATAAAAATTGACTCCACAGGAGACGAGAGAGAAAGTCTCATAGTGTAGTATATGTAATAGGATTTAAAAGCAATGACAAAGGTAGTAGATTGCACTCACATGTTAAAGTGCCTAGCCTGGCACTGGGTAAAACGGCGTGCGTGGATCTGGCTAGTTCCTATCGTAGCGTGCATTTTGCATCCCTCTCGTAGGGGTAAAGCCTGGTGTGGGGTGACAAATCAGGACCCATAAGTGACGGATCCTCCGCTCTGACGTGAATAGCGTCTTCATGATATATACTGTATATTTACCTGTATGTTTTTAGCTCTCTTTTATTTTATCCTAATTTTTTTTTGTGACTTTTCACGTTTAAGGGGCAGCTTTATTTGCATATCCCTCACCTATAGGGTGCCAATTCTAGGTATTTATTTACTATAAAAGATGATATGCTGAGTAAATAGATGCATGTCACGCTTTAAATTTAATTTGCCTACGCCCATGGAACGTTACCAAATTACGGTACCTAAAAAATCTCCATAGGCGATGCTTTAAAAGCCTTTACAGGGTACCAGTTTAGAGTTACACAGGAGGTCTGGGATTAGAATTATTGCTCTTGCTCTGATGTTCACAGCAGTGCTTCACATGTTTGTCGCGATCACTGTTTACAAATGTGTAAGTATATCACCTACATATGTGTTCGCATTTGCACATAAGAACAGGGGAAGGGGGCGCAGGCTGCTTTAAAAAAAAATATATATATATATTTTTTTTTTTACTACACTATCTTTTTTTATTTTATTTTTTTATCAACCTTATTGTTTTATAATCAAGATTGGTTTGATCAGATGCTTTCACAAACTGATAACTGCTTGTTTACATCAGACCGAAACAGGAAGTGACAAAATCTTAGTCGCTTCTGGTTTCTGACATCACACAGTGGGATGAACAACATCAGTTCCTCTCACTGTGTCTAGGGAAGCTGATGCCAATGGTTGCTTCCTTACTGGGTTCCCCAATCGGATTGGAGAGTCCAGTAAAGGAGGGGGGACCCCTTCAACTGCCTATAAAAGTAAACCAGTGGCTGTATCACTTTCACATAAAATACTGGCTGCAAAAAAAAAAAAAAAACAATATCGAAATCATGGTTGTAGCCTCAACAATGATCCAAGTATGACCACTTCAGCCTTAGGTCGTTTATGAATGGCCTAAGGATGAGAAGTGATTAATGGAGAATCAGGTCTTGGTGAGTCATTAGACACCTTTAATAAAGTATATGTGAACCCTTACCTTGTAAACAACCTGTTCAGTTAAAATAGCAGTGAAAGGCAAAACATTTGTGTGTATACAGCATTTAAAAATAATTATAAATACAATTTTTTTAGTAATCACATAATCTCTGTTCTCAGCTACAAAGGGGCTTAGAGATGTGGGGGTGGAGAAACAGCAATACACTGATCTTCCCAGTTAATGGCTTTGCAGAGGAGCATATTAGCTTGGCCATTGGAGCATAGCCAGAAAATTGACCACACTAAAATTAATGTGCTCTCCTGCCTAGCGTGGTCACTTTAACCACATGCCGACCGGGCCATAGCCGAAAGACGGCGGCAGCACGGTCGGCTTGTTCTGGGTGGACGTCCGTGGGACGTCCTCCGGAACTCTCGCTCCCCGCGTGCCCGGTGGGGCGCGTGCACGATAGTGTCCGTGCTTGCCGGGTTCACGGGACCCGGCGCAACACGGATCGTGGTAAAGGGCCAATGACAGCGGCCCTTTACACGTGATCGCTCCCTCCAATGAGGGAGCGATCATAATGTCAACAGACTGGGGTCATGCAAAGGTCCCAGCTCTCTTCTCTCCTCACACCGATACAGAGTGAGAGGAGAGAAGAGAGATCGAGTGAAAAAAACGACTGAAATCGTGAGTGAAAGTACTACAGTGCCCAGCAGTGCCATACAGTGCCACACAAGTGCGGCTACAGTGCTAAATTGTGCCCTAGAGTGCCACCAGTGCCACTACACTACCCATCAGTGCCACTACAGTACCCATATGTGCCACTACAGTACCCATCAGTGCCACTAGTGCCACTACAGTACCTATCAGTGCCACTAAAATGTCCATCAGTGTCACTACAGTGCTCATCAGTGCCACCTCTGCCACTACAGTGCCCATCTGTGCCGCCAGTGCCAAGTCAGTGCTCCGTCAGTGCCACACCAGTGCCACTACAGTGCTCATCTGCCACCAGTACCACATCAGTGCCACCTGTGCCACTACAGTGCCCATTGGTGCCACATCAGTGCTCCATCAGTGCCACACCAGTGCCACTACAGTGCTCATCTGTGCCACCAGCACTACATTGGTGCCATCAGTGCCACCTGTGCCACTACAGTGCCCATCTGTGCTGCCAGTGTCACGTCAGTGCTCCGTCAGTGCCATACCAGTGCCCAGTGCCACTACAGTGCTCATCTGCCACCAGTACCACATCGGTGCCATCAGTGCCACCTGTGCCACTACAGTGCCCATCGGTGCCACCAGTGCCACGTCAGTGCACCATCAGTGCCACTACAGTGCTCATTAGTGCCAATACAGTGCTCATTTGTGCCATCAGTACCACATCAGCATCACTAGAGTGCTCATCTGCACCACTACATCGCTCATCAGTGCCACTAGAGCGCTTATCGGTGCCACTACAGTACCCAATAGTGCACATCAGTGCCCATAAGTGAGTGCTCATCAGTGGATCCTCATCAGTGCCCATCAGTGCTACCTTAGTGCACATCAGTGCCAGATAATCAGTGCATCCTCAGTGTGGTGCATTAGTGTACATCAGTGCAACCTTATCAGTACCCATCAGTGCACCCTCATTAGTACCCATCAGTGCACCCTCATTAGTACCCATCAGTGCACCCTCATTAGTACCCAGCAGTGCACCCTCATCAGTACCCAGCAGTGCACCCTCATCAGTACCCAGCAGTGCACCCTCATCAGAACTCAGCAGTGCACCCTCATCAGAACTCAGCAGTGCACCCTCATCAGAACTCAGCAGTGCACCCTCATCAGAACTCAGCAGTGCACCCTCATCAGAACTCAGCAGTGCACCCTCATCAGAACTCAGCAGTGCACCCTCATCAGAACCCAGCAGTGCACCCTCATCAGAACCCAGCAGTGCACCCTCATCAGAACCCAGCAGTGCACCCTCATTAGACCAGCCTCATCAGCACCCATCAGTGCAGCCATATCTGTCCAAGTGTCCCTACCACAGCAGTTTGTCACCACAGTCACCAGCATGGCAAAAAATTTTTTTTCCGCTGAGGAGGCATACCAACAGCTTAGCTTGACTGACGAGAGCAGCGGGGAGCTCTCGGAGTCTGCGTCTGATTCTGGTTCAGAATATGAACCCGTTGTAAGCAGTGGGTCTGATACAGAATCAGAGGAAGCGCAAAGTGTGCCTGTGAAACGAAGGCGCTCTGGCATGGAGCAGGCTACCACAAGTAGTGCTGTGGCATCAACCAGCAGCTCAGTGCCATCCACCAGAAATACAGTGGCATCAACTAGCAGCTCAGTTGCTTCCACCAGTAGCACAGTGCCATCCAGAAGAAATGAAGTACCAATGCAGCAAAGGCCAAGAACTAGCGGGGTGTCATCTCGGCCCCAAAGCATTAGGACCCATGCCGGCCTTCCCTATGCCCTTGAAAACCCTCTGTGGCTTCCCCCTAATTCAGGAGTAGCAAACATCCCCCCTTTCATCGCCCAGCCAGGTGTTCAGGTGAACACAGAGAATTTTGCCCCTATTGATTTTTTTAATTTAATTTTTACCCAAGACCTATTGTCCTCCATCGTGGCCCAGTGCAACCTCTATGCACAACAATTTATAACAAGCAACCCTGGTTCAAGTTATGCCCGTCCCCATGAGTGGAGAGCATTGACAGTGGAGGAATTTAAATTATTTTTAGGTCTAACATTTAATATGGGACTCACAAAAAAAATGAATTATACTCCTATTGGTCCACCAACCCCATCCACCATATGCCAATCTATTCATCCCTTATTATTTAAAATTCGGCCACTTCTAAATTTTTTCTCTGAGAAATTCCCCCAGTTATTCATCCCCGACCAAAATATCTCCGTGGATGAGTCATTGGTCCACTTCACAGGTAGGCTTGGGTTCAAGCAGTTTATCCCAAGCAAAAGGGCCCGATATGGGGTTAAGCTCTACAAGCTATGTGACCGAGAAACGGGGTATATCTACTCCTTCCGGGTGTACGAAGGGAAGGATACCCAACTGCATCCCCCTGAATGTCCGGAGTACATCGGAGTCAGCGGAAAGGTTGTTTGGGAGCTTGTATATCCACTTCTTAGAAAGGGTTACCACCTTTATGTGGAGAACTACTATACAAGCTTGCCCCTCTTCCGTAATCTTTACCGCAAGGACACTCCAGCGTGTGGTACAGTGCTGGTTAGGAAGGGGGTTTAAGTGCC
Source organism: Aquarana catesbeiana (assembly GCF_042186555.1). Classification (NCBI taxonomy): domain Eukaryota; kingdom Metazoa; phylum Chordata; class Amphibia; order Anura; family Ranidae; genus Aquarana; species Aquarana catesbeiana. The sequence continues at coordinate 172,101,547 of NC_133329.1, read as the reverse complement.
CAGTTGTCAAGTGGTTAAAAAAAGAAAAGCGGGTGGACTGCCAGGATCACCAGGTATTTCACACAAAGGAAGCAGCACAGAACAGGATCTTTTTTAACACATAAACCTGGTACAGTGGGGACGGAAAGTATTCAGACCCCCTTACATTTTTCACTCTTTGTTATATTGCAGCCATTTGCTAAAATCATTTAAGTTCATTTTTTTCCTCATTAATGTACACACAGCACCCCATATTGACAGAAAAACACAGAATTGTTGACATTTTTGCAGATTTATTAAAAAAGAAAAACTCATATCACATGGTCCTAAGTATTCAGACCCTTTGCTGTGACACTCATATATTTAACTCAGGTGCTGTCCATTTCTTCTGATCATCCTTGAGATGGTTCTACACCTTCATTTGAGTCCAGTTGTGTTTAATTATACTGATTGGACTTGATTAGGAAAGCCACACACCTGTCTATAGAAGACCTTACAGCTCAGAGTGCATGTCAGAACAAATGAGAATCATGAGGTCAAAGGAACTGCCTGAAGAGCTCAGAGACCGAATTGTGGCAAGGCACAGATTTGGCCAAGGTTACAAAAAAATGTCTGCTGCACTTAAAGTGGATGTAAACCCAATGTCATCCTTTCTAAACTACTGCCATAGGGGTTATCTATAATAACTGTCAAATGTCTCCCCTCTGTCTGTTATGAGAGCTGAAAAACTGCATATTCTGTGGGTGGGTCTGTTGTCTGGAGCTCGGTGGGTGGAGTAGTGATGTCAGTAGACTCCCCGCCCACCTCTACACTCCCCTTGTCACTATGCATTTTCTCTGTGTATTTCTAACACTGAACTTCTGCTATGATCTCTAACATCAAGTGAAAAGAAAGGAAAGTAACCACATGACTTCAGCATGCCAAATCATGCTGAGGTGTGGAACAGCCAATCCTTGCAGAGCTGCTGAAGAAAGGAGTGGGGGAGGGAATTAAAAAATCATGCCTGTGTCTTAGGCTGTCACTCACAGCAAGGGGGAGTATTTGACAAAGTTTTTCTCACTTTGTCAAGATTTTTCTCACTGAACAATAAGAGGATTGCTCAGAGATGGATTAACTCTGTGTGGCAAGACTGGGCTCAAATGATAGGAAATCTTATACTCTACAGTATGATATATAAAAAAAAAATTGGGGGGGGGGGGGTTACATCCACTTTAAGGTTCATAAGAGCACAGTGGCCTCCATAATCCTTAAATGGAAGATGTTTGGGACGACCAGAACCATTCCTAGAGCTGGCCGTCCAGCCAAACTGAGCTATCAGGGGAGAAGAGCCTTGGTGAGAGAGGTAAAGAAGAACCCAAAGATCACTGTGGCTGAGCTCCAGAGATGCAGTCGGGATATGGGAGAAAGTTGTAGAAAGTCAACCATCACTGCAGCCCTCCATCAGTCGGGGCTTTATGGCAGAGTGGCCAGACGAAAGACTCTCCTCAGTGCAAGATACATGAAAGGCCGCATGGAGTTTGCTAAAAAAAAAAAAAAAAAAACACCTGAAGGACTCCAAGATGGTGAGAAATAAGATTCTCTGGTCTGATGAGACTAAGATAGAACTTTTTGGCCTTAATTCTAAGAGGTATGTGTGGAGAAAACAGGCACTACTCATCACCTGTCCAATACAGTCCCAACAGTGAAGCATGGTGGTGGCAGCATCATGCTGTGGGGGAGTTTTTCAGCTGCAGAGAGAGGATGACTGATTGCAATCGAGGGAAAGATGAATGCGGCCAAGTACAGGGATATCCTGGACGAAAACCTTCTCCAGAGTGCTCAGGACCTCAGACTGGGCCGAAGGTTTACCTTCCAACAAGACAATGACCCTAAGCACACAGCTAAAATAACAAAGGAGTGGCTTCACAACAACTCCATGACTGTTCTTGAATGGTCCAGCAAGGGCCCTGACTTAAACCCAATTGAGCATCTCTGGAGAGACCTAAAAATGGCTGTCCACCATTTACCATCCAACCTGACAGAACTGGAGAGGATCTGCAAGGAGGAATGGCAGAGGATCCCCAAATCCAGGTGTGAAAAACTTGTTGCATCTTTCCCAAAAAGACTCATGGCTGTATTAGATCAAAAGGGTGCTTCTACTTAATACTGAGCAAAGGGTCTGAATACTTAGGACCATGTGATATTTCAGTTTTTCTTTTTTAATAAATCTGCAAAAATGTCAACAATTCTGTGTTTTCTGTCAATATGGGGTGCTGTGTGTACATTAATGAGGAAAAAATGAACTTAAATGATTTTAGCAAATGGCTGCAATATAACAAAGAGTGAAAAATGTAAGGGGTTCTGAATACTTTCAGTCCCCACTGTATATTAGACATATATCAAGAATATGAAATGTTGGGGTAATATTAGAAGTCATAGGTGGAAAAAGCAGTCTTGACCAGTAAGAAGAATGCTAAGGTGCCGATAGTAAAGTCTGCCAGTTCTGGAAGACTTCCTTTCACCCCTCCTAGACTTCCGCATCAAAAGCCAAGTCCACTTAGTTCTGTTCCAAAGTCCTGGACATCAAAACCAGCCACGTTTTTCTCACAATAAAAGGGGCTGTATTACAAGTGGTGGGACATTGTTTGCCTTTTTTCAGCTTCCTGGACATTTTGGCTCCATTGGTCCAGCATGTGGTGTCTCAGGGTTACAAGCTGAAGTTTCGCTCCCTACTGCCACGCCACTTCCTGCCTCTTCAATGAGATTGCTGGTCCTCCAGACTCCCTTACAGCTACTTCACTGTTTGGGAGTGATTGTGCCAGATTCCTCTGAGGAATAGTTTCAGGCTCTTATTCAGACTAGTTTCTGGTTCCAAAGCCCAGTGGTAGTATTTCCCCACTCCAAACTTAAAGGATCTGGACAAACCTGGCAATTCCATCTACAACTACTGGACCCGCGAGAAGGTGTTATTTGTTTACTAGAACAAGAGGAATTTTTAGCTTGGTCAGTGATCAAGGATGCATACTTACATACTCCCAATTTCCCCCCACATCAGCTGCTTTCGCGATTTGTTGTGGGTTATCAGCACTTCCCGTCTGTATTTCTTCCCTTTTGGCCTGTGCACAACTCCTTGGGTCTTCACCAAGGAGCCTGCTGCTGCCCTCTCAAGTAATCCACATTACCGGATATCTTGATGAATCACTCCATTCCAGCCCTGGCAGCCAACTTGTGGCAGAGGATACAGACACCTCAGAGCTTTGGGTGGATTTTCAACTTACAGAAGTCTGTTGGATCCAACCCACCACATGGGCATAGTGTTGGGCCTGGTTTGTTTAAGAGGAGTCTTCAAAACGTTTCTTGCAACCCCACTTTTACAGGAGACCACCATCCACTAAGTGCTGTCCTTGGGATTAAGCGAGCCGAGTGGAAGCAGAGACTTCTGGCATCCAGCCTAGCTCTTCACCTGTCAGCTGGCCACAAAGTGATCTGGACACTGTGGCTGCTCATCCATTCTTTCCTTGTGACTGTGTTGTGTGTTCAGTGCCCACTTTCTCATGGACTGTATGTGGTCTCTCACATTTTATTTTCTGAGTATATACTGCTGCTTTTAAAAAAGCTGTCAGATCTTTTTACTACACCAAAGGTCTGTGTTGTTTTCTCCCTTCCCTTGTATTTGTCTTCACAGGTGGAGTTCCCTTTCCCTGATTACAGCGGCCTTACTCCTAGAGTGTATTAGTTATGAGTCTAGGTGTTGCTCAGTAGTTCACATTAATTATTGCTGTATTTATATTTATAATTTGAGGCCATATTCATGTCACACATAGCCTTCTGGTTTTATTATGGTCAATCCAGGGAGAGTGTAGCGCTCTGAGCCTCCTGGTATAAGGCTTTTTGTTCGCATTCCTGGAGTAGCCAATAGGCGAGTGTACTTTCTCAGTCATAAGCTGCTGATTTAGGGGGAATGGTCTCATCATCCTAAAGTGGTCCAGGACATCTGTCAGCACTGGGGGACACTGGACATAGATCTGTTGACATCCCATTTCAACAGTAAGGTGGTCAGATTTGTGGTCAGAAGCAGGATTACAAAGGCCTTTGCAGTGGACGCACTGCTGACCCTCGGGATCATTTATGACTGATGTACGACTTCCCTCTATAACCTTTTTTTCGACTGCTTCGCAGGATCGGGATGGAGGTCATTCAGTTTATCTTGGAGGCACCAGTTTGGCCCAGAAGGACTTGGTTTTCTGGCATTCTTCAATTTATGGAAGAAACTTCATAGGCACTTCCAGACTGACTAGACCTGCTGTCTCAGGGACCAGTCCACCATCATGCTGCATGGGCGCTTGCTTTGATGGCTTGACTGTTGAAACCCAGTTCCTGAGAGATCCGGTCTTTCTGACTCCGTTATTGATACGTTACTTTAGTGCTGCATGATTAATCGTTAAAGAATCGAGATCAGCATGCTACCCCCTCACGATCTTAACACAGAATTTTCCCGAATCTGTGCAGAGAGTTCTCTGCTCACAGCTGACAGCTGTCAAAAAACAGAAACAAACTAGGCAGCCTGCCAAGTTAATCACAACATCTCTTAGGCGAGATAAAGAGAAACATTGTAGCACTATGGGGTTTATTTACTAAAGGCAAATCCACCTTGCACTACAAGTGCACTTGGAAGTGCAGTCGCTGTAGATCTAAGGGGGACAAGAAATAAAAACAGCATTTTTGCTTACCCATGATTGGATGATAGAAATCAGCAGAGCTTCCCCTCATTTCGCTCTTCCCCTCATTTCGCTCTTCCCCTCATTTCGCTCTTCCCCTCATTTCTGCTCTTCCCCTCATTTTTGATCTTCCCCTCATTTTTGATCTTCCCCTCATTTTTGATCTTCCCCTCATTTTTGATCTTCCCCTCCCCTCTTTTCGATCTTCCCCTCCCCTCTTTTCGATCTTCCCCTCCCCTCTTTTCGATCTTCCCCTCCCCTCTTTTCGATCTTCCCCTCCCCTCTTTTCGATCTTCCCCTCCCCTCTTTTCGATCTTCCCCTCCCCTCTTTTCGATCTTCCCCCTCCCCTCTTTTCGATCTTCCCCTCCCCTCTTTTCGATCTTCCCCTCCCCTCTTTTCGATCTTCCCCTCCCCTCTTTTCGATCTTCCCCTCAGATCTACGACGACTGCACTTCCAAGTGCACTTGCAGTGCAAAGTGGATTTGCCTTAAGTAAATAAACCTCTTAGTCCTTTTAGATCAAAGGAATGAACTTCGGTCTGTAAATGAGCTCAGTTTAATCACGTAAAGTCTAAACCTTTTTTTCTGACACTTGTTGCTTACAAGTTAACCATTTGCCGACCAGCCGCCGTCATTAAACTGCGGCAGGTCAGCATGATCCCACGAACCATCATAGCTGTATGTTGGCTCCTTTAAGCAGGATAGCAGGCGCGTGGTGCTCGTGAACGGCGATCGCGATGACAGCCGGCCAAGTGCGTTCACAGGCACGAGAGGCAGAACAGGGATGTGTGTGTGTGTTAACCCCTTGATCGCCCCCTAGTGTTAACGCTTTCCCTGCCAGTGACATTTATACAGTAATCTGTGCATTTTTATAGCACTGATCACTGTATAATTGTCAGTCGACCCAAAAATGTATCAAAAGTGTCTGATGTGTCTGCCATAATGTCGTAGTCTCGATAAAAATCGCAGATCGCCGCCATTACTAGTAAAAAAAATAATAATAATAAAAATTCCATAAATCTATCCCCTATTTTGTAGATGCTATAATTTTTGCACAAACCAATCAATATATGCTGCTTGCGATTTTTATTACCAAAAATATGTAAAAGAATACATGTCGGCCTAAACTGAGGGAAAAAAAATAGCTTTTTTTAAAAAAAAAATGGGGATATTTATTATAGCAATAAGTACAAAATATTTGTGTTTTTTTTTTTTTCAAAATTGTTGCTCTTTTTGTTTATAGCGCAAAAAATAAAAACTGCAGAGGTGATCAAATACCACCAAAAGAAAGCTCTATTCAGTTAAAGCAATGCAGTGCCATATCACAAAAAATGGCCTGGTCATTGAGCAGCCAAATCTTCCAGTGCTGAAGTTGTTAAAATCAGTATTTTTTGCTAGAAAATTACTTGGAACCCCCAGACATACAGTATATATAGAGATAGATAGATATTTGCAGAGACCCTAGAGAATAAAATGGCAGTTGTTGCAATATTTTATGTCACACTGTATTTGCTCAGCTGTCTTTCAAACGCAGTTTACTGTTTACAATTCAACCGAAGGGTGCTGGCAGCAGGAGGGGTTATATGGGCTTTCTTAACTTTGTTTGCCAGTGTCCTTATCTGAAGGTAGCAGCATATAACCCATGGTCCAATCTTAAAAAGTGCCTGTGTCCTGTACTGTACGCCAAGAAAACTATTTTACAGGTAAATCAAGTATCCCTTTTTATAGACACTTGGCAACTAGAGTGTTAAGTATTTGAGTCTCAGAAGGCAACATGTATTTTAGCCCTACAGGTTAACATAACTGGTTTTGTTTAGGCTGAGCCAACATTTTGTTTTATAACTTTACAAATACAAATTTGGTTGCCTTATGTCAAAAAAAAAAAAAAAAATTAATTCTGGAGTTAGGAATTTTCACCTTTCTGGGGCATTCCTGCAGTAATGGTTTCTTTTGTGACTAACTTGGTTTACTCTTCGCAATTGATTAGGAGCCTATATAATGACCACTGTGTTTCTGTGGTTTCTGATTGTATAAAACCCCATATACACGAGTTGAATATTGGGTGGTATCGGCCGGTTCAATAGAAACCTGCTGACATTCGGCCCGTGTACGGCAGCCGGTCCAGCATTTGTCAATCGACATCTGATTAGCGCTCTCAGCAAATGGCCATTCCCCCTGTGAGAACACAATAGCTCAGCGGGGAGATCGCTGTTCTAACATCAGATTGTTCATATAGAATCTCCTCCCGAGCTCTTTGCTGTATTTCTTTTCGTTCAGACTGCTTGTTTGAATGAAAAAAAAAATGATAATGTGTACCAGGCTTAAGATGTTTGGGTAGACAAGATCTTTTGAGCCGTCCTTCATGCTTTGTTAACCTGACGTGTAAACCATGTTAGGCTAGGGAAGAGTTTTTTGACTGTGACATGAGCTACAGTCGTTAAACATCTACTTTTATATTTCTTGTATCCTAAATATAGCTGTAAAGTGGACTTAATAATAATCACGTTTCAACAGGGCATACAATGCATTAAAAAAAAAAAAAACAGTGCTTCTAAGCTTCCACTTGTAACCTAAAACCTAGGCAGCATAGATTGTGGCTGAAAGGATCCTTGCTGGCCTTTTATAGGTCAATAGGGACTGCTGCTGGTATGGTAACTGCACAAAGACAAATGCATCAACAAGATGTAACATTTTTGCTGCACTACCAAACAGAAAAGCAGAGCTTGCCTGTGTAGTCGCTGCCCCTTGTTTTACCAGGGCTGGTGCAAGGATTTTTGACACCCTAGGCGAAACCTAATTATACCAGCCCCCCTCCCTGTATACCACTCTCCTTCACAGCTGCCCCCCTCCCTGTATACCAGTCTCCTCCACATCCCCCCTCCCTGTGTACCGGATTCCTCCACAGCCCCCCTCCCTGTATACCAGACTCCTTCACAGCCCCCCTCCCTGTATACCAGACTCCTTCACAGATGCCCAGCTCCCTGTATACCAGTCTCCTCCACATCCCCCCTCCCTGTATACCAGTCTCCTTCACAGCCCCCTCCTTGTATACCGGACTCCTCCACAGCCCCCCTCCCTGTATACCGGACTCCTCCACAGCCCCCCTCCCTGTATACCAGACTCCTTCACAGCCCCCCTCCCTGTATACTAGACTCCTCCACAGCCCCCCTCCCTGTATACCAGTCTCCTTCACAGCCCCCCTCCCTCCCTCTGTATACCAGTCTCCTCCAATTTTTACCTCACAAAGCAGGTAGAAGACAGAGGATGCTGCATGTCCGAGCAGAGGGCAGAAGATGTTCAGATTTCCATTTAACAGATGATTTGTTGTTAGGACCGCCCTTAACAACAAATCACAGGCATTTTAACTTGGGAAAAAATGGACAGCTCCTGCCTTCTGCTTGGACATTCTGTCTTCTACCTGCTGGATGAAACCGGCGGCAGGGGAAGGAGGAATCACACGGAATAGGAGAGGACACCTAGGCAGGCTGTTCTACAGGCTTACTGTCTCCTGCACATGCACTTCTCATTACCTCTAGCAGCAAAAGTCTGCAGCTACCACTGGACCTAGCAGTGCAGGGAGCTCAGTTTGCACTGCCTCGTACACCTGAGCAGAAGGGCGGGGGCATTTATCTTGGAAGCAGCAGCACAAATGAAACACCTGCTCACTCCTCACCACCACATGTAGCCAGCATGGCGACCCCTACTGATGTGTGCTCTAGGCTGGCGCCTACCTTGCCTAGTGGTAGCGCCAGCCCTGTGTGCTACTATACTGTATACTTAAAAACAGGACATAGAACATTATGAGACATTACTAATGATTATTTACAAATTAATAAAATGTATGTTAAACACTCCTGTAAGAATTTGTGTTTTTTGTCTATATCTGAGATGGCAAGACCATCCAAAAGTGACTGCCCAGTTTTTAGTCAACTCTGGTGTGTTTTGTAATATTTTCAACTTTTAATTTTTATTTTGTTAGATACACAGGGGACCAACTATAACTGTTAAACACTCATACTAGTTAGCATATTTTTGAGGTGCAGAATTGTGTATATACTTTTGGTAAGCATCACATTAGTAGGGAAGATTTTCTTTTACAGCTTTAATGAGTTATTTTCTATCCTTTGCCAGTTGATTCCCCTGCTGCTGCACTTGACAAGCCGTCTGCAAGGTGTACGTGCGCTTGGACAGACAGGAGCTGACACTGGCAATCCAGAGGACGCAAAGAGACTTCAGAAAAGACAAAAGACACGGAGGACGTAAAGAAAAAAGCTTCATGGTGTGAAGTGACATCAAAGTCATGCTTGGACCCTTGGGACATGTTAAGAAAACTCTTTTCTCTAGAAGAAACCAGACTTCAAATACAGTTTTACATGATCCCATTTTTTTCTTTAAATACAGACTGACTTGTTTTGTACATTTTGGATGTCCGTGAAAAGATTCTAAATTTAATTTAGCTTGGAAATGAACAGATGTGACCACTTTTTGTAATTTTCAACTGAAGATAAGTTATTTTTTATCATCACTGAAAAACTTGTTGACATACTTGACCCTTACCTTATGTAAAATGAATGCATCTCAAACCGATTTCCCAAGGAAGCTCCAATAAAAACGGCATGATTTTCTTTTTAACTTACGGTGTTATATTTAGTTTCCTAAATAATGAATCTGTGTTTCATGAGTCGGATGATTGGCTTTTTCTTAATCATTGTTTTTAGTCACAGTGATTGTCTCTAAGCCATCTGCCATATCTGGAAATTAAATATTTGCCTTATTTGTTACTAGAATGGCCACACCAATTATTACAGCAGTAGCATTTAGTGTTGTCACTGTGCAGATTCAGAGCAAGACAAGCTGAGTATGCAGAAGAAGTAGTAATTTCATATTCGCGGTTAGAATCGGGATCGTGGAGTATATCTTACTGGGTTAAAGCCAGGGTCAGAATTTAGGGGGTTAACTACGCATTTGGGAGGGTATGTAGATAAAACCCTTAGTGATGCCACCCACTGGCCCTTTGAGTAGGTCTCAATGCTGGGAGGTGGGACAGAATTCCTGATTTATGTGATCACATGGCCCAGAACCCAGAGTGAACACACTCTCAGCACAGAATCCTTGGAGTCCCATAGATGCATATGTGTGGTGTGTAGGTTTTGAGTACTATGCAGCACCCTGTATAAGAGTGTATTTGTTTTTTGTTATTTTTAACCTCACTTGTCGTAGTGGCAATAGTTTCAGCAGGGGGGGAGGGGGGGGGGGGGTTGAGAGAATCCGCAACAGGGACACAGCAATAAAAAATTTGTTGGGTTCTAGCCTTAGGTGGGCAAAAACTGTAGGCTCTAGAGATCACCAATATCTGTGGTTTGATCATAGAAAAAGAAACTGAACATTCATTAAAAAAAAAAAAAAGTTTTAGCTTTCAAAAGGATGCATTTTGCAGATGTATTGGGGGCATGCCCAATACATTACTTGGTGTTGGTGTAGCATGATTCAGTTCTCAACTAGCACTATTAGTCTACCATCCTAGGGGCATCTAGATTTTCTTTCTCCACCATTGGGGGGCGGGCACAGTAAATCTTTCACCTTCAGGTTATATTGCGGCCTACAGGGGCATTGAACTCTGGGAAACTAAAATAAAAACTATAGGCCAGTCTACATTTACCCCCCTACTACCAGTATTCCTCTTTTTTTGGGGGGGGGGGGGGCAGAGGTAGCAAAAAAAAAAACTGGTGTTCTAATCCATCGCTACTCCATCCGAATATAAAGAATTCAATTTGCCTTTAGTTAAACTTTAACAGGGCCACAGACCAGAGGCACCCACATCCTCTGTCACTTGGAAGTGCCTCTGTGAACTATTTATGGGTGTTGTCACTATGGCCCCCTTTCTTAAACCCTGTCCAAATGATAACTATGAATAGCAGTATTGGCAGCAGGAATTAGAATCACATTTCAGCATTAAGAAAACACGATAAAACATAACTATAATACGCCATTAAAACAAATTGAGGGATTATAAAAACAAATTAAAGGATAAGTTCATTTTAAAAAAAATAATTGCACATTTTTTTGCAGGTAAAAAAAGTGCATTTATTTTTTTGTTGCAGGAGCCTAGAAAGCATTGCACCAGCGTTCAGCAGATCACACGGGTGAGCCGATACTGCCTGACAGGAAGGCTCGAAGTACCACAGCACTCCACAGTGCCTTGATAGTTTATTGAGAACTACAAGCTGACAGCTGCTAAAAAATGTCAGGTCTTGTAGTTCATTTGGACACACAGAGCAAATAGTGGCAGCTAGTATGGGGACTATGTACTGCTGCCACAGTGATTTTGGGGGGGGGGGGGAGGGGGGGCAGTGGCTGCAGCATTGGAAACATGTTACATGTTGCACCCTAAAATTTGGATGGAACATAGAACATGTTCCCGAAGGTGATCTTCTCCTTTAATAACTAAAAAACAGAAAACTAAACAGCTCTGTCATTACAGGTAAATAATATATTTTGGCCACTAGGTGGAGGAATATAGCTAAAACATACATAGAGGCACTCAAATTCTAAAAATGCTTACACAAATGGTTAATAACTGTTAAATTGGGAACAGTAAGGAAAAAATTCTAGTCATGTAAAATTAAAATATAATATGACCACAAAACTGATGTTTTATACACACTGCAATAGATCACAAGCGAAGATCAAGGAACACAGGGACATGACCTCAAACTAGCGAGAGGAAAGTTCAAAACCAATCTTGGAAAGTTTTTTTAAACAAATAAGCAGTTGATGATTGGAATACACTTCTAGCAGAGGTAGCAAGTCAGTGAACAGTAAGGCACTGTGATTTGGAATCGTGGGTAGAATCTGTGTTTTTCTGCCTGCGATTCCAAGTCATGAAAAAGCATGCGATGCGTGTTTGGGTGCCATTCATCCTCAATGGCACCCCAAATGCACTGTGATTTTGCTACAATTGTGTGACAACATGTGCCTTTCTCAAAATTTGGTCCTTGGGCTTCTTTGCCATGACAAACGCACATAGGCCCCTAAGTGCGACATGTGGAAAATTGCCCACTCAAAATCGTGGGCAGGAACACGAGCTCCCACTACGTGAAGTGTGCCTGGGACAAACATGGATTTATACTCAGACAAAATAGTTATTTTACCCACTCTATGTGTTAAGTATTGACCACGTCACCATTTTTCTAGGTAAATATACACTCACCGGACACTTTATTAGGTACACCTTGCTAGTACCAGGTTGGACTCCGTTTGCCTTCAGAACTGCCTTAACTCTTCATGGCATAGATTCAACAAGGTGTTGGAAACATTCCTCTGAGATTTTGGTCTATATTGACAAGATAGCATCATGCAGTTGCTGCAGATTTGTCAGCTGCTGATCCATGGTGCAAATCTCCTTTTCCACCACATCCCAAAGGTGCTCTATTGAATAGAGATCTGGTGACTGTGGAGGCATTATCCTGCTGGAAGTAGCCATCAGAAGATGGGTGTGTAGTCATGGGTGTGGTCAGCAACAACACTGTCCGTGGCGTTTAAATGATGCTCAATTGGTACCAAGAGGCCCAAAGTGTGCCAAGAAAATATCCCCCCAAAAAAACACATAATATCCCAAGCGCTAAAAGCTGTGAGTCAAATCCCTGTTTGGGCAGAAGAAAAAAATAACCAGAACCAGTGCAGCTGTCAGTTTGCATATTGGAAGAATACAGTATAAAACCAAATGAAACTAGTGTTCAGTAGTCTAAATGGCATGCACTTTATCAAGTCACAGAGAAGATGCCATACAGAGGATTTAAAGCCCAATGTATGTCAGTTACGGGGTATGGAGTGGCCAGAGCTGACAGGGGACTTGATATCCAATTAACCCATCAATGCCCTCACTTTCTAAACTGTCAACAAATTCTTACACATCGGATGCAATAAATACAATTTTTAACACATGTAAATAAAAATGTTATATCCAAAATTTAAAATGCTTTTTCTTATTGGTGCGTGATAAAGAAAAAAAAAATGTTATTGACTTGGATTTATACCATAAATAATAACTCCATATAGTTGCTATAGGCAACTCAATCTCAAAGTGAAAGATGATAATATTGTTATTAATACTACTCTCATACTAGTTATATACAAAAAGTTATATAATGGCAATAATAACTTAAACCAAAAAAAAAAAATACTTTTTATAAAGAAACTTTCCTTTATTGCTTTTTTGGTTGTTTACGATTATGATTTGGCATTTCTTATTATCTACTTGCCGTCCGCGCTATAGCCAAAAGACGGCTACAGAGTGGTCCTTAATTGCCGGGAGGGCGTCCATGGACGTCCTCCCGAGCAAGCGCACGGCGCGCTCTGTGATTACCAAGTCTATGAGACTCAGCTGATCACAGATCCGAGTAAGGGGTCGATCCTGGCCTCTTACCACGTGATTAGCTGTCAGCCAATGACGGCTGATCGCGTGATGTAAACAGAAGCTCGGTAATCTGTATTTTTTTTCTCGCGCTGTCAGTGTGAGGGTAAAAAAAAAAAAGATCACCGCCTTCTGTCAGAAGGACATCAGTCCCTCGCACAGAAAACTGGGGCTGAATTTTCTGTGCCCACCACAGAATCCTTTTTTGTTTTATTTAGCAAAATATAAAAAAAACCGAGCAGCAATTAAATACCACCAAAAGAAAGCTCTATCTGTGTGAAAAAAAATGATATAAATTTAATTTGGGTACACTGTTGCATGACCATGCTTATGTGTTTCAAAGAGTGACAGCACTGAAAGCTGAAAATTAGTCTAGGCAGGAAGGGGTTTTAGGAATTTGTGGAGTTTAGAATGTGAGGGCATTGATGGGTCAATTGGATTTCAAGTCTGCTGTTAGCTCTGCCCACTCCACGCCCCCAGATTAACATGCATTTGGCTTTAAATCTTCTGTTTGCTGTCTTCTCCGTGACTTGACAAAGCGCATGCATACAAAACGTGTTGTCACGGCAACACACACGCGTTCCATACTGGTTTCCTGCGGCTTCCATCTTGTTCCTGGTTGTGGGCCGACAGTGACGTTATACGGGCACGCCTGTGTGTCCCGGTCCGGCTTCCCGAGCGGCTGGATTACGTCTCTCAGGGCATGGTTATTGGCGCCCTTCCATACACCCGGACTGCAGACTGGATGACAACTGCCCATCTATAACCAGGACAGTGTGGTATCGTTTGTTTTTAAATCCAATCTTTCCACATGAACCGTGCTTTACACATTATATGCCATTTAGAACATTGAGCGCTGTATAATTGTTTCCATTGGTTTTACACTGCATTCTTCCAGTATGCAAACTGACAGCTGCACTGGTTCTGGTTATTTTTTCTTCTGCTCAAACAGATTTGACTCAATTTTAAGCGCTTGGGATATTATGTTTCTTTTTTTTGACTTTTGGATTCTTCCTGCAGCCGCTTTTTGTGTGACCCCCCCCCACCGGTATACTCACTTGGTTTGTCCATGATTAGAGTGTATTATCCTATAAACTGTACAGGTGCCACCTGTTTTTACTCTGCATTAAGTTGCAATAAGCATTCTCATTAGATGGAGGGATTGAGCCTTAAGAATTTGATTTCTTGACCATTTTTCAGAGAATATAAATGTTAACACATAAAATGTCTTTCACTCATGGTTAGTGTTTGGCTAAACCCATTTGTTATGAATCAACTGTGTTTACTCTTTTTAACCACTTCAATACACGGCCATAGTAAAATGACGTCCTCTACTTTCAGCAGGGATATCTGAATGATGCCTGTATCTACAGGCATCATTCAGATATCATTCTTTCCAGCCAGCAATTCTGTGCACGATAAGAATGATCATAGCAGCAGTTCCGCCGCTTGATCGTTCTTATAGGCGTGGGGAGGGGACATCCTCCCCCTCCAGCCGCCGTCCAGGCTCTCCCGTGCCATCGGGGGCCCAGGGAAAGAATCGGCCAGTGCCGGATGACGACGATAGGGATGACTGGTGACCAGATGGTCACCAGTCATCTCTATGACCGTCGGAGGCCCGGGCGCGGCGTTATGACATCACGCCTGGGTTCTCGGATGTCAACAAAGCCGCGATCGCGGCTGTTAGCATGACATTGGTGAATTTTTTTTCACAATCTCATGCTTTCCAGCCTGGAGGAGAGATGTGGGGTCTTATTGACCCCGCATCTCTCCATAAAGAGAACCTGTCACATAGATTCCTATTACAAGGGATGTTTACATTCCTTGTAATAGGAATAAAAGTGCTAAAAAAAAAATAAAAATGTAAAGAAAAGTAAAAAAATTAAGTAAAATAAAAAAAAAAAAAATTTAAAACGCCCCTGTCCCCGGTAGCTTGCGCTCAGAAGCGAATGCACACGCAAGTCCCGCCTGGTAACCTGTAAAAATTTTCAAAGAGTCGCCTATGGAGATTTTTAAGTACCAAAGTCTGGCGCCATTTCATGACTGTGCGCAATTTTAAAGAGTGACATGTTAGGTATCTATTTATTCGGCGTAACATTATCTTTCATATTATACAAAAAATTGGGCTAACTTTACTGTTTTGTTATTTTTTAATTCATGAAACCGTTTTTTTTTCCAAAAAAAAGGTGTTTGAAATATAATTGCGCAAATACCGTGCAAGATAAAAAGTTGCAATGACTGCCATTTTATTCCCTAGGGTGTCTGCTAAAAAAACATATATAATGTTTGGGAGTTCTGAGTAATTTTCTAGCAAAAAAATGATTTTTTACATGTAGGAGAGAAGTGCCAGAATAGGCCTGGTATTGAAGTGGTTAAATCATAATGGCAACATAAACTAACCAACTGACCCTGATTAAAAGTTTACATACTCTGGTGATTTTGGCCTGATAACATGTACACAAGTTGACACAAAGGGGTTTGAATGGCTGATGTGGGATCCTCTGCTCAAAGAGGGGCTTAAACCAGAGTGCTTGTGTCTCATTACCTCCAGGAAGAGAAGAGCCCCAGGTGCTGGCTAAATGCTGATGCAAGTAGAAGAGAACAAGAAGGCCTGGACAGCCACACACCGGAATGGATAAATCAGTCTTTTTATTCAAAATACAGGATCATGGGGTACACAACACGACTGTGGGGTGGTACAAAAATATCTGACGCATTTCGCACTTACACCAAGTGCTTACTCATAGCTATTAAAGGTAACCACCCTCACCTATGATCTGTTTGCTTGTAATTAGTGTGTGAGTTCCTGGACTCCTGACAGACCCTTGCATCTTTCATCCTGTGCTGTACTGACCTTTCTGGATTCTGAGTCATGGGGAAAGCAAAAGAATTTTCAAAGGATTTGGGGGAAAAGGTAGTTGAACTGTGTAAACCAGGAAAGGGATATAAAAAGATATCCAAGGAATTGAGAATGCCAATCAGCAGTGTTCAAACTCTAATCAAAAAGTGGAAAATGAGGGGTTCTGTTGAAGCCAAACCACGGTCAGGTAGACCAACTAAAATTGCAGCCACAACTGCCAGGAAAATTGTTCAGGATGCAAAGAAAAACCCACAAATAACTTCAAGTGAAATACAGGACTCTGTGGTGTGGCTGTTTCAAGATGCACAATAAGGAGGCACTTGAAGAAAGATGGGCTGCATGGTCACGTCGCCAGAAGAAAGCCATTACTATGCAAATGCCACAAAGTATCCCACTTACAATATGACAAACAGCACAGAGACAAGCCTCAAACCTCCTGGCACAAAGTCATTTGGAGTGATGAGACCAAAATGTAGCTTTTTGGCCACAACCATAAATGCTACATTTGGAGAGGTGTCAACAAGGCCTATAATGAAAGGTACAGAGATGGATCGCTGATGTTTTGGGGATGTGTGAGCTACAAAGGCACAGGAAATTTGGTCAAAATTGTTGGCAAGATTAATGCAGTACGTTATCAAAAAATACTGGAGGAACATTTGCATTCATCAGCCAGGAAGCTCCGCTTGGGACGTACTTGGACATTCCAACATGACAATGATCCAAAACACAAGGTCAAGTCCACCTGTCATTGGCTACAGCAGAATAAAGTCAAGGTTCTGGAGTGGCATCTCAGTATCCTGACCTCAATATCATTAAGCCACTCTGGGGAGATCTCAAATGTGCAGTTCATGCAAGACAGCCCAAGAATTTACAGGAACTGGAGGCTTTTTGCCAAGAGGAATGGGCAGCTTTACCATCTGAGAAGATAAAGAGCCCCATCCACAAATACCACGAAAGACTTCAAGCTGTCATTGATGTTAAAGGGGGCAATACATGGTATTAAGAACTCGGGTATGTAAACTTTTGATCAGGGTCATTTGGGTAGTTTCTGTTGCCATTATGATTTAAAAAGAGTAAACAGTTTATTGATAATAAATGGCTTCAGCCAAACACTAACCATGAGTCAAAGAAAAGTTTTTGTGTTATCATTCATATTCTCGGAAAAATGGTAAAGAAATCATAAATTCTGCCAGGGTATGTAAACTTTTGAGCACAACTGTGTGTATATGTATGTGTGTATATATATATATCATATGTGATTTTATTTACAGTGCATCCGGAATGTATTCACAGCACTTCACTTTTTCCACATTTTGTTATGTTACAGCCTTATTTTAAATTGGATTAAATTCATTATTTTCCTCACAATTCTATAAACAATACCCCATAATGACAACGTTTGAAATCTTTGCAAATTTATAAAAAAAAAATCACATGTACATAAGTATTCACAGCCTTTGCTCAATACTTTGTTGAAGCACCATTGGCACCAATTAGAGCCCCAAGTTTTTTTCAGTTTGATGCTGCAAGTTAGGTATACCTATTTTGGGGGAGTTTCTCACATTCTACTTCGCAGAACCTCTTCAGCTCCATCAGGTTGGATGGGGAGCGTCGGTGCCCAGTCATTTTCAGATCTCTCCCGAGATGTTCATTTGGATTCAAGACTGGACTCTGGTTGGACCACTCAAAGATATTCACAGAGTTGTCCCATAGCCATATCTTTGTTATCTTGGCTGTGTGCTTAGGGTCTTTGTCCTGTTGGAAGATGAAGCAGGTTTTCATCAAGGATGTCTGTACATTGCTGCATTCATCTTTCCCTCGATCCTGACTAGTCTCCCAGTTCCTGTTGCTGGAAAACATCCCCACTTTACTGTAGGGAAGGTATTGGCCAGGTGATGAGCGGTGCCCGGTTTCCTTAAGACATGACCCTTGCCACTCAGGCCAAAGAGTTCAATCTTTGTTTCATCAAACCAGAGAATTTTGTTTCTCCTGGTCAGCGTCCTTCAGGTGCCTTTTGGCAAACTCCAGGCGAGCTGTCATGTGCCTTCTACGAAGGAGTGGCTTCTGTCTGGCCACTCTACCATACAGGCCTGATTGGTGGAGTGCTGCAGAGATTGTTGTTGCTATGAAAGGTTCTCCTTTCTCTACAGAGAAACACTGAAGCTCTGTCAGAGTGACCATCGGGTTCTTGATCACCTCCCTGACTAGGGCCCTTCTTCCCCTGATCGGTCAGTTTGGTCGGGCAGTCCGCTTTTGGAAGAGTCCTGGTGGTCCCAAACTTCTTCCATTTATGAATGATGGAGACCACTGTGCTCATTGGGACCTTCAGTGCTGCAGACATTTTTATGTACCCTTCCCCAGATCTGTGCCTCGATACAATCCTGTCTCGGAGGTCTACAGATAATTTCTTGGATTTCATGGCTTGGTTTCTTCTTTCATGTTGTCATTATGGGGTATTGTATGTAGAATTGTAAGGAAAATAATTAATTTAATCCATTTTGGAAGAAAGCTGTAACATAATAAAATGTGGAAAAAGTAAAGCACTGTGTATACTTTTCAGGTGCACTGTACACTAGTTGCACAATCCAATCCAATTCAATTATTATAAAAAATCTAAAGTTATAATCAGCGCTACATCCACTTATTGAAACAAAATAAATATACAACCTGATATGTATCAAAATATAATTAATAATAAAAATATTCAGAACCAGTTGCTGGCTGAACAATCATGGCTTTCACAACACCAAATAATCATAAACTATATTCAGTTGCGCTGCACTATATAAATGCACACAGTGAATCTTTATACAGATAAAAGACATATATTATTTATATTATTCCAACAGTGGCTAAATATAAATTATTTGAAAAGAGTCCTGTGCACTCCAAAATCATAAAGTCCACTTTAAATTCCTTCCTCTTATAATGCATGTATTCCTAACACCAGGTGAAAAACCTGCTCACCTCACAAAAGAAACAACCAGGCTCATCATCAAAACTCGCTCTGCTCCTGGGGTAAACACCTTTCCTTCCCCTTGGATCCTGATGTACTTTCTCCCTTGTATTCACATTCACCAGTGGGACCTGGTGAAACAAAGAGGCAGATACATAGTGTTTTCCCGTTTAACTTTTAACCTCTGCTAAAATACACTTACAGGACAAAAGTTAAAAAGCGCTTATACAGAAATCTCATCAGCTGGCTCACCACTCTAGTCACACTCAGCGGTGGCAGCGTGACGTAATGGGCATGGTTCCTCCCTCCTAGACGCATAGCGCCCTCTCATTGGGATTCTTCAGTAGGTAGGGGAGCCACTCCGCCCAAGCCCTCTTAAAGACTTCTAGGTTGCTACGGTCCCTGGAAAGCTCTGTGTTATCGCACCCGCTTCCTACTGACAATGAAAGCAATCAATTCTCCTACATTATCTGTTGAGACACCACCAGGGAACCTCCCGCCTTGTTAACTCAGTCTCCGTCTCACCAATTTATTGTGCTTAAAACACCAGGTGCATTCTGGGTACCGCTTACTGCACTACATAAATTATATATTGAGCATCCTCTACTAAAATGCACATAAAATTATAATTTCATATTACATTTTACCTAACCAGATGATCAGAAAATCCAAAAGGACTCACGCTGACTAAGATGCCTCATATAGTTGCCCCCCTCCAATGGCCATTAGCCTTCTCCTATCCCCAAAATTGCAGCTCTTCGGGATTTCTCCCGTGAACCTCTCTAAATTGTTTTGATACACAATGGTCTAATATCTTTAATGTATTTCCGTATTCTGACCTGTAAAGGTCTAGACGTCCGGCCCACATACTGGATCTTGCAAGGGCACTCCAGCATTTAAACTACTGTACCCTTTTAGACATGCACAAAATGAAATCTTTAATTTTATATCCTTTACCCGTCGCTGTGGCAGTACATTTTTTATTCTCTTAATATTATTCCCTCTAGTTGTCCTACATGCTAGGCAGGTCCCACAAGCATAAAAACTTATCAGGAGGAACATCACCCTTCCAGCTCCTCTATTGTTAATAGGGGGATCCAACGCCCCTGGGGCCAAAATATACCTCAAATTTAGGGCTTTTTTTTTATACACAAACCTAGGGTGGGAAGGCAACACTGCCTCCAATACTTTATCTTTCCTTAATATATCCCAATATCTCCTAAATATATTCTCAATCTTTTCATTCTGGACATTATAACCTAATATGATAAAATTTGATAAAATTGTCTCTTACCCCTTTAACATCCTCCACAATTACTTTGTTAGTTATCAGTTCTTTCTATCTACATTCCTCGCAGCCTTCAGCTGTCTTCTAATAAATACTTATCGTAACCTTTCTGTATAAATTCCTCCTCAAACCTAAACGATTGGTCCAAATATTCTGAAGGAACTGCGCCAAGGTGGAAGACTATTTGGGAGCCACGGACGGTGGTGACCGTTGTCACCGGCTATATATCCGTTCCGGTCCGTTGATTTACAATAATTTCTAGTATTAACTTATCATCATGCATATATATTTCTAGATCCAAAAGACCATGCTTTTCTTATATTTCCATGACAATACTATGTTCTTATCATTATTGTTTAACCTGTTCATGAATGCGAAGAGGCTCTCATCTCCTCCCCATATCAGGAACAGGTGATCGGTGAACCTGCTTAACATATCAGTTCACTGGGCCGATTTCCAAAAACCATGTCTGCCTCCCAGTGGGCCAAAAATAAATTAGCCACACTGGGAGAAAAACGGGCTCCCATTGCCACTCCGATGGTCTGAAGATAGTATTGATTATCATACCAGAAAGAATTATGTTGGAGACCAAACACTCCAACAACAAATTGTGATGTTTTCCTTAAAAATGGGACCCCTCTGATGTCCACTTTGCAGATCCCTTTGCGTTAGCATGTTTTATAATAGTATACAGTGAATTAACTTCAGCTGATACTAAATAATATGAAATTTTTTACTCCTAATGTAATGGCATGTCAGTGCATTACTTGATTAAAACTTAATTTTACGGATTTACACTATGTGGCATTTATCTCTTTGCTGATGCATTCCACTGGATATCACGATCTAAAACCAGAGGAGTATCGTTTTCCATGTGACAGTTGGATTATCCCTCCCACTCTTGGTATGCTGAGGAACAGCATTGTGTTTTGCCCCAATCCAGGCTTGTATGTCGGCCCGTTCTGGCCTTTTCCACTCATTCCGTTGCGCGGCCCAGATGACAGTGAGCATGCACGGCTTAGATGACTAAATCGTCTTCTGGCATGGCCTTGACAGTGGGAGTAGGTGCAGCATATGTTTTAGCTGGAAGCCATTTTTGTTAACCACTTGCCCTCTGGAAGGTTTACCCTCCTTCATGACCAGGCCATTTTTTTTCGATACGGCACTGCGTTACTTTAACATACAACTGTGCGGTGGTGCGGCGCTGTACCCAAAATATGTTTGTCCTTTTTTCCCACACTTTCTTTTGGCGGTAGTTGATCACCTCTGTAGTTTTTATTTTTTGCACTATAAACAAAAAAAGACAGAAATATTGTGTTTTTTTTCAAAATTATTGTACTTTCTGCTATAAAACATATCCAATAAAAAAATTGAAAATAAAATCAAGTTTCTTCATCAATTTAGGCCAATATGTATTCTGCTACATTTTTTTGGTAAAAAAAAATCCCAATAAGCGTACAGTATCTCACAAAAGTGAGTACACCCCTCACATTTTTGTTAATATTTTATTATAACTTTTCATGTGACAACACTGAAAAAATGATACTTTGCTACAATGTAAAGTAGTCAGTGTACAGCTTGTATAATGCCACGTACACATGAGCGGACTTTACGGCAGACTTTGTCCTGCGGACTTTTCGACGGACTTTACGACGGACTTTCCAAATGAACGGACTTGCCTACACACGAAGTCCGACGGATTCGTACGTGATGACGTACGACCGGACTAAAACAAAGAAGTTGATAGCCAGTAGCCAATAGCTGCCCTAGCGTCGGTTTTTCTCCGTCGGACTAGCATACAGACGAGCGGACTTTTCGACCGGACTCGAGTCCGTCGAAAAGATTTGAAACATGTTTCATTTCTAGGTCCGTCAAACTTTTGGGGAAAAAAAGTCCACACACGATCGAATTGTCCGACGGACTCCGGTCCGCCGAACCAAGTATGCCGTAAAGTCCGCTCATGTGTACGCGGCATAACAGTGTACATTTGCTGTGCCCTAAAAATAACTCAACACACAGCCATTAATGTCTAAACCGCTGGCAACAAAAGTGAGTACACCCCTAAGTGAAAATGTCCAAATTGGGCCCAATTAGCCATTCTCCCTCCCCGGTGTCATGTGACTCGTTAGTGTTACAAGGTATCAAGTGTGAACAGGGAGCAGGTGTGTTAAATTTGGTGTTATCACTCTCACTCTCTCATACTGGTCACTGGAAGCTCAACATGGCACCTCATGGCAAAGAACTCTCTGAGGATCTGACAAAAAAAGAATTGTTGCTCTACATAAAGATAGCCTAGGATATATGAAAGGATATAATAAAATATTTACAAAAATGTGAGGGGTGTACTCACTTTTCAGAGATACTGTATATTGATTGGTTTGGGTAAAAGTTATAGCGTCTACAAACTATGGGATAGATTTATGGAATTTTAATTATTTTTTTTTACTAGTAATGGCGGCGATCAGCGACTTCTAGCAGGACTGCGACATTTGGGTGGACAAATGGGACACTAAGTGACACTTTTTGGGGACCAGTGACATTATTACAGTGATCAGTGCTAAAACTATGCACTGTCACTGTGCTAATGACACTTGCAGAGGAGGGCTTAACATCAGCGGCTATGAAAGGGTTAAATGTGTTCCTAGGGAGTGCTAGCTAACTGTGTGGGGGGTGCTTATACTATGGTAAGGCTGAGATCCGTCTTCGTGCTTTGTAGGAACACAGGATCACAGCCTTCCCTTCTCACTGAACAGCTATCTGCCTTGTTTACATAGGCAGATCCCCATTCTGCCTGTCTCCTGAACGATTGGCAGGTCCCGGCAGACATCACATCCGCCGGATCGCTGATTGGCTCCTGCTGTGTTCAATCACATCGGGAGCGGGTTGCCGGTGGTGCGTGTGCACGCCCCAGACCCTAAAGTGCAGAATCACGAACAGGTACGTGATCCTGCCCAGGAGAGCCACTTTGCCGCCGTATATTTACAGTATGCGTTTGTCAAGCGGTTAAGAGAAAATTACTAATTTTTAGCTCCTTTTTGTTGGCTGACTTCCACAAAGGGGGTGGGTAGTGCAATTATCCCACCCACCTTTCTGTGTTTAAATGGTTGGCTCCCACAAGGGCTCATGGCTGTCAATAGTGGTCAGCCGTGCCCTGCAGGTCCCTTTGTTTCCTCAGTTCAGTGGTACCTATCTCAACATTTTAATCTACAGTACTTGTTCATTTTATATTCTAGCCTCTCTCTCACTGCCCAAATCTGCCATGAGTCATTCATCACGTAATCAAGATCCTCACGTTTCCAATAGGTATGGGACCATCTGTATGTAATTATTTAAAAGAAAAAAAAAAGTGTGTGGTTTTGGGTGATGAAATTCCTCTTGTTTCAGCCCTGTCCACTCCAAGAGATCCAGAAAGTCGTCAAGACACCATGATGACTACAGTCCAGTGCGCAGATCGCATTCCTCGCGCCATAGGTCATCTGAAAGATCAAGGTCGCAAAGACATTACCATTTTCCCACTTCCCCTGCTCATTCATCAAGGAAGACGTGCTGGGCGTGTGATGCTGTTACACTACCTGATCTGATCTCAGAGACTATGCAGCCAACCGCGAGCTGGAGAGTCAGCAGGTTGTTGATTTGCTTAAACAGACCATAAAGGACTCCTTTTCTGAGTTAGCAGCTATAATTCCTGCTCAGCCAGGTCCACAAGTGGCTCAAGCTCAGGAGACAGAGTCCAATGTCACGGGTCCCTCAGCGGTTAGTACCCCTCTGCCTCCATCGGGCCGTTCAGCCAGAGATTCACAACCAGAAGATCCCTCAGAGGAATCCTTGGAGGATTCAAAGCCTTCTGGGTTCAGTTTTATCTTGTGCAGCCCTTCATTCAGGCAGTTAAGAATGTAATTGCCTAGGAGGATCCGGAAGAGCCATCCCAGAAATCAAAGAGATATTTTCTATTTCTTACAGTCTTTCCTTTGATGGGGGAGATTAGAGAGATTATCAAAGATGAATGGAGAATAAGTTCTCCTTACCCTGACTTTGCTCATGGATACAATTAACTGAGTCAGACACAGTTTCTGAACGCTATGCCAGTGGTAGATGCATTGTTGGTGCGCTTTGTGAAGAA
Source organism: Aquarana catesbeiana (assembly GCF_042186555.1). NCBI lineage: Eukaryota > Metazoa > Chordata > Amphibia > Anura > Ranidae > Aquarana > Aquarana catesbeiana. The sequence continues at coordinate 172,077,234 of NC_133329.1, read as the reverse complement.
CATAATTCTGCCTTTAGAAGACTGGGCTTCCTTCAAAGACCCCCTGGACAGACAAATCAACTTAGACCTTAAGAGGAGTTACTTGGCTGCAGGAGCAGCTTGTAAACCTGCCATTGCCCTAACCTCTGTGTCTAATGCCATTAGGTCCTGGACAGAGACTATTGAGATGGCCTTAGGCCAGGATGTCCCTAAAGATGACATAATCAAAGCTCTAGAGAAGCTTAAGTTATCAGCAGATTTTGTGGGATAGGCGGCCATCAATACAATTTGTTGGTCGGCCAGATCAATGCTACATGCGGTTATGGCAAAATGGGCCTTATGGCATGAAAACAGAACTGGTGCAAGATCCCGTTCAGTTGGGAAAGCTTTGTTTGGAGAGAGGCTAGATAAGGCTATTTCCAAAGTAACAGGGGTAAATCTGGCTTGCTTCCCCAGGATAGAAGAGTGCCAAAATCAAGGGTCTATTCATCAAGATTTTGGCAGTCAAATTCAAGAGACTTCAGGCAGTCACAACAATTCAAGGATAACTGAAGATCTTGGAGAGGCATCCAGGCATCCTTCTTAGGTGTCAGGAAAAATAAGGCTCTCTCCACTCCCCAAGAAGGGACAAAGTCTTTTTGATGCCAGGCTAACCCAGACACTCCCAGTGGGGACCAGGCTAAAACATTTTGTGCTGGTCTGGGCTGTCCGATACTAAGACCAATGAGTCCCATCCACAATTCAGTATGGACACTTTTGGACTTTTTCTCATCAGCCTCTTCAAAGATCTTTAAAAAAAACTGATGCCAGCCTCTCGCCTTGAGACAGTTCATAACATCACTCCAGCTCCAGGGGTCAACTGTACCTGTTCCCTTATCGGAGCCATTCACAGGTTCCACCCTGTTCCTAGTGCACAAGAAGACAGGCAGTTGGAGCCCTGTGATAGATATAAAAAGTTCAACCAGTACCTCCACCTTGAGTGCTTCAAAATGGAGTTACAGCAGATGATTATTCAAGCCATACAGCCAGGGGACTGGTTAATTTCGATAGATCCGCAGAATGTTTATCTGCATGTTCCTATCCTCCCTTCCTTTTAAAGATACCTGAGATTTGCGGTGGGTCAGATCCACCTACAGTTCCAAGCCCTGCCATTCGGTCTGTGCACCTCACCTGAGAGAGAGAAGGGGCTGAGGGTTTACCACTATCTAGATGATATTCTTCTTCTGGCAAACAAACCAAACCAACTTAGAGACTGCAACAGTATGTCTCTGTGGGATATGACGGAGCTAAGATGGCTGATCAACTAGAAGAGAAGAAAAGAGCCAGCTATCGCCAACACAGCACATGATTTACTTGGGGGCAATGTTCAACACGCAACAGGGCACAGTGTCATTACCTTAACTGAAAATGGAAGTCATCATTCAAAGGATGCTCAGAGTCAGGCAGAATTTTCATTTAACAGCTTCACAGTGCCTGAGCCTCCTAAGCACGATGTCCTCATGCATACTCCTAGTTCCATGGTCTCACTGGCATCTGAGATACTTCCAGTCAGGTTTCTTTGTGCAATAGAAGAGACAACGACTCTCTCAATCATGCTGCAAGCAGTAATGTGCAGGAGCCTGCACTGGTGGACAAATCCAGAGAATCTCTCCAGACCTTGTCATTTGGGTTCCCACTCATGCACTATAATTACATTTGATGCAAGTGGATGAGGTTGGGGAGCCCATTGCAAGGATGTCAGAATACAAGGAAGATGGTCTTTTCCCACTGAGGGGTTGGTATCCAACTTTCTGGATATGAGAGCAGCATTTCTAGGCCTAACTTCCTTGACGCCTCAGGTCAGAGGGCAGAGAGTTTTTTTGCACCTAGACAACAGAACAGCAGTCTCATGTCTACAAAAGCAAGGGGGCACCCACAGCAGAACGCTTCTACGAGAGGTAGAACCGATAAGGCTCTGGGCAGAAAGAAACTTCATAGATCTCAAAGCAATGTATCTCCCAGGCAGGCTGAACACAGAGGCAGACAAAATGTCAAGAAAGTTTGTGGACAACAAGTGGGCACTTTATACTCCTATATTCCACCAAATTGTCAACCTTTGGGGGGTCCCACAGGTGGATCTATTTGCTACCCCAGAAATGGCAGGCTCACACGTTTTTTCTCTCACCTTCCACATCCACAAGCAGAAGTGGTGGACATTCTGTCTTGCCCTTGGAATTTCACCACAGCATATGCCTTCCCACCTCACCCACTCATATCAAAGTTCCTTCTGAGACTCCTAAGAGAATCAGTGCAGATATTAGCATTCCTGCCGTACTGGCTGAAGAGACCATGGTTCCCTCTATTTATGCACCTCAGTGTGAGCCCATTAATCAGGGTTCCTCTTTTTCCTTAACTTCTTACTCAGGGTAATTTAGCTCATCCAAACCCGCAGAAGCTGGACCTTTGAGTATGGAGGCTGAGTGGCAGAAATATCTGCTGCAACTAATACAAGATGAGCAGAAGACCCTCTAGTTGTCACATTCCTTAGAGGTGTGTTGAAGATCCATCCACCTGTTCATTTCCTAAGTGGGATCTTTCCATAATACTAGAGGTTTTAACAAGTCATCCATTTGCACCTGTAGAATGCGCCTCAATCTGAAATTTGACTCTGAAAACTGCATTCCTCTTGGCCATTACGTCTGGAAGAAGAATTTCAGAATTTCATTCTTTGGGAATAGGGATGGACCGAACACCCCCCCGGTTCGGTTCGCATCCAGAACATGTGAATAGAGTGAAAGTTTGCGCGAACATTCGAACACCATTAAAGTCTATGGGACTCGAACATGAGAAATCAAAAGTGCGAATTTTAAAGGCTAATATGCAAGTTATTGTCCTAAAAAGGGTTTGGGGACCTGGGTGCTGCCCCAGGGGACATGTAGCAATGGAAAAAAAAGTTTTAAAAACTGACGTTTTTTCGTCAGCAGTGATTTTAATGATGCTTAAAGTGAAAAAATAAAAGTGAAATATTCCTTTAAATATCGTACCTGGGAGGTGTCAATAGTATGCCTGTAAAGTGGCGCGTCTTTCCCATGCTTAGAACAGTCACTGCACAAAATGACATTTCTAAAGGAATAGAAGTCATTTAAAACTGCTTGAGGCTTTAATGTAATGTCGGGTCCCGGCAATATGGATGAAAATCAGTGAGACAAACGGCATGGGTACCCCCCCAGCCCATTACCAGACCCTTTGGGTCTTGTATGGATATTAAGGGGAACCCCGCACCCAAATTAAAAAAAGAAAAGGCGTTGGGCCTCCAGGCCCTATATACTCTGAACAGCAGTATACAGGCGGTGCAAACAAGACAGGGACTGTAGGTTTGTTCTTATGTAGAATTTGTTTGTAATTTGGAACTTCAGCTCACTGAGTCACCTGCCTGCCTACCTGAAAGTGTCTTTGAACATGTACTCCAGGAATGGCCTACAGTCAGGTATAAGCTTTGCTGGACTACAATGCAGTGGATATATATTTTATTAACTGCAGCTCACTGAGTCACCTGTCTGCCTGAAAGTGTCTTTGAACACGCACTCCAGGAATGGCCTACAGTCTATAGGCTTGGCTAGACTATATATATATATATATATATATATATATATACACATACATATACAAGCCTGTGTATATATATATATATATATATATATATATTAAATGCACTGCAGCTAGCTGAATCAACTGCCTGCCTGACGTATATTAGAAACAGTACACCAGGAACAGTCTGCAGTGAGATGAAGCTAAACTGTATATATATATATATATATATATATATATATATATATATATATATATATATATATAAAAACCTATGCTGCTAGAGGTAGTAGTACAAAGGTAAATGAACACGTAAAATATATATATTTATATATACACAAAGCCGGGATGTATATATATATATATATATATATATATATATATATATATATATATATATATATATATAAAATACACTGCAGCTAACTGTATCGCCTGCCTGCCTGAAGTACATTAGCAACAATACACCAGGAACGGTCTGCAGTGAGATCTAGCTAAACTTTATACAGTGTGTGCTTATATATATATATATATATATATATATATATATATATATATATTAGACTGACTGTATATATATATATATATGAAATACACTGCAGCTAATTTAATCAACTGACTGCCTTAAGTATATTAGAAAACAGTAAATCAAAAATAAATGTGACAGTGAAAACAGGAACCTATTGTCACACAAAACAAGCGCTTGAGGAGGTATTGCACATTATAAGACAAATCAATTACGATAATCCAAATTAATGGTGACAGCTGCTGCTTAAAAAAAACCTTTTCTAAAGGAAAGAAAAGAACCACAGTAATACATTTAAAAGTCCGATGGACTGAGCAACGCTAATAAATGTGATTACTAATTCATGATCATATAATGAAGTCCGTACATCGATATAATAAAATACCAAATAGTGTCATTAATTGCTTTAAAGAAAGCTACAAGTCCTTTTGAGATCAAGAACTATATGCAGAACGCTTCACGTGCTCGAAAATAGAGGGGGGAGTGTGCAAGGAAGCCCCCTTTTAATAACCACTTACCAGATAAGAGCTTGTTCTATGGCGTGTGTATCTTTCAAACCAGTGGAACGTCTTTACTGGTGTCCTCCTTCTTTTGTTTAGAGCAAAACAGCACTCAGATCATCCAGTTTATTCGAGAAGGAAAAAAAAGGGGGATCGGACATAGTGTAATCTCGTTTGACACAATTTTATTTATCATTTAAAACCAAGGGGGAAAAAAAAAACCCCTTCAAGATATACACTTACAAAAATAAGTAAAAATTGTAGTGGTGTTCACAGAGTAACAACAGATCACATCAGGTTTCACGTCTCCTGCTGCTCCCGACATATATCTCATGCGGGGAATCAGCTGGATATCCCTGAGCTCACTGCTGTGTCCACGTACATCGTATGGCTCCACGCTGACGCGTTGATAGAATCAGACCAACTATTATCTCACACAAGGATTGTTTATACACTCTCGTCTGCTTGTTTAGCGGAACGGGTGTGCGGGCTCTGAGACAGATCGCCAGCACAGCAATGGAGAGGACACCACATGCTTGACACCCAAGCATGGCTCACCTTCATGTGCCGATATCAATTAATCAGTCGGTAACCATCGGTCAATCAATATCGTTCAGCAAACAATGTCCCATTAAGCCCGCAGCGGGGGATTGACAAGATGAACATGAATACCAAATTCAACACATGATTATCAGCTTACAGAGAGCAAACACATTACTTAGTACTGCGTTAGTGGGATAAATTAAATTTTATTCATATTCCTGAACGGAGATGAATATGAACAATGATGAAATACTATGTATAAAATTGCTACCATATATAAAGCCACTAGACATTGTCATAAAGGATAAAAAATATATTAATAATTAAATAAATAGAAATAAAATGAACCATGTACAAAAACCAGCAAAAAATGACCAGATTCAGTCTTATATGGCATTATGTGTATATATATCGGCAAAGTACTATAAATGTGAATGCCGCCAGTCCCCACGGGTACAAAGACAGAGATATATGACTCAATCGGCCACCGCGGGGATTGTCTGAACCCGCACCACAATGCCATTCCTGCAAAGGATATGCAAAGTGTTGCTATATATAAAAGAACAGAACGGCCAAAGGCGACCTAATGTGCAAAGTGTTGCTATGTTTAAAAAAAACAGAACGATCAAAGGCGACCTAATATAGGATATGGAATTTGTTGCCTGCTTGTACATAATTCCCCCGCCCCCCCTCCTCTTTTCATGCATTCACTCCCAAATAGGGAGCATTTTAGTGTAACATTTTATCGCAGCAACAGTGTTTTTCACAATTTTTTTATTAACTGTAACTTTATCTATATTTGTGCTTATGTCTATACAGATACTATGTTGCACATATGCATTTATGCTTCATTAGTTTTATTATATCTGTCACTACAGATTTTAGGTTTTTTAGACTTTTCCCTGCTCTGTATGTGGTTCAGATTTATATAGAATTCGATATTGAATCGCAAGGATCATATGCGATCCTATATTAGGTCGCCTTTGATCGTTCTGTTTTTTTTTATATATAGCAACACTTTGCATATTAGGTCGCCTTTGATCGTTCTGTTCTTTTATATATAGCAACACTTAACTTTGCATATCCTTTGCACGAATGGCATTGTGGTGCGGGTTCAGACAATCCCCGCGGTGGGCGATTGAGTCATATATCTCTGTCTTTGTACCCGTGGGGACTGGCGGCATTCACATTTATAGTACTTTGCCGATATATACACATAATGCCATATAAGACTGAATCTGGTCATTTTTTGCTGGTTTTTGTACATGGTTCATTTTATTTCTATTTATTTAATTATTAATATATTTTTTATCCTTTATGACAATGTCTAGTGCCTTTATATATGTGGTATGGTAGCAATTTTATACATAGTATTTCATCATTGTTTATATTAATCTCCGTTCAGGAGTATGAACAAAATGTAATTTATCCCGCTAACGCAGTACTAAGTAATGTGTTTGCTCTCTGTAAGCTGATAATCATGTGTTGAATTTGGTATTCATGTTCATCTTGTCAATCCCCCACTGCGGGCTTAATGGGACATTGTTCGCTGAATGATATCGATTGACTGATGGTTACCGACTGATTAATTGATATCGGCACATGAAGGTGAGCCATGCTTGGGTGTCAAGCATGTGGTGTCCTCTCCATTGCTGTGCTGGCGATCTGTCTCAGAGGCCGCACACCCGTTCCGCTTAACAAGCAGACGAGAGTGTATAAACAATCCTTGTGTGAGATAATATCTGGTCTGATTCTATGGATCAATTGTCATGCTGTGAAAGACGGTGCCTAAAGGGTCAATATCGTCCAGCTGGTCCCAGGTGATTAAAAGGATGTGAGCGCCGTGTGACTCCACCCTCTGATGATGGCATGAGTGACGAAACGCGTCTGGGTGGAGCCATACGACATACGTGGACACAGCAGTGAGCTCAGGGATATCCAGCTCCGATTCCCCACATGAGATATATGTCGGGAGCAGCAAGAGACGTTGTGAAACCTGATGTGATCTGTTGTTACTCTGAGAACACCGCTACAATTTTTACTTATTCTTGTAAGTGTACATCTTGAAGGGGTTTTTTTTTGCCCTTGGTTTTAAATGATAAATAAAATTGTGTCAAACGAGATTACACTATGTCCGATCCCCTTTTTTTTTCCTTCTCGAATAAACTGGATGATCTGAGTGCTGTTTCGCTCTAAACAAAAGAAGGAGGACACCTGTAAAGACGTTCCACTGGTTTGAAAGATACCCACGCCATAGAACAAGCTCTTATCTGTTAAGAGTTTATTAAAAGGGGGCTTCCTTGCACACTCCCCCCTCTATTTTTGAGCACGTGTGATGTGGACTCTGGTGTCAGCAACTCTCTCTGTGAAGCGTTCTGCATATAGTTCTTGATCTCAAAAGGACTTGTAGCTTTCTTTAAAGCAATTAATGACACTATTTTGTATTTTATTATATCGATGTACGGACTTCATTGTATGATCATGAATTAGTAATCACATTTATTAGCGCTGCTCAGTCCATCAGACTTTTTTATATATTAGAAACAGTACTGCAGGAACGGTCTGCTGCCCGGTCATAGGCACCCTGCCTTTGGCCAATTATGGCTCTGTTTGCTTACAGCGCTGTGATTGGCCAAAGCATGCGGGTCATAGTGCATGCTTGGCCAATCATCAGCCAGCAATGCACTGCGATGCCACTCGAATTTGGCACAAACGGCCTATAATGTTCAGTCTTCGGCGAACGATCGAATAGCCGATGCTCGAGACGAACTCATGTTCGACTCGAACAGACAGCCCATCCCTATTTGGGAATAGGTGACGACCACATCTCCTTCTTCCCAGGACAGCATGAAACATCGCCCTCTCCAAGGGTTTACGCCTCAGGTTACCACTCCAAGTCACCTAATGGAGCATTACCAGTTTTTACGTACTCAGAATCAGATTCTTGTCATGATTTGGATATCTCCAGATTCCTCTGGGCCTACTTAGAAGCTACTGAAAAATTCAGGAATTTTGAGAGGTTATTTATCGTCCCGTGGGGTAAAAACAGAGGGAAGGAAGCCTCCAGCCGAACCTTAGCATCCTGGGTTATCAAACTAATTCAGAAGGCTTACAGGGTAAAGAGGGCGAACGTTTCCTTGAAAACAGTCTGCAGGGCCGCCACTTGGCCTTCTCATCACACGTTTCTCAGGCACTACCGGATTGACCCAGGGGCTCTCACAACCATAGCGTTCGGAAGGAAGGCGGAGCATGCGGCTATGTCCTTGTCTAATTAAAATATTTTTTGTTAGCATCAAACCCACCCATGTAAGCTAGTAATTTATCATTTGTATGCTGCCATGGAGGCGCCAGGAAAACAGAAAATTGTATCATACTTACTGTAATTTTCCTTTCCTGGTGCCTATCCATGGCAGCACCCACTCTTGGTATTCTATATCATGGAGAATGTTGGGGGAGGGGCTATGTTTTTCTTTTATACTATTCACTGTTCCTGAAGGAGGAGTTGAGGTGGAACTCTATAATTTGTATGCTGCCATGGATGGGCACCAGCAAAGGAAAATTACAATAAGTATGATACAATTTGGCACACTGGGAGGCAGACGTGGTTTTTGGCCCAGTGAACTGATATGTTATAGCAGGTTCATTGATGACCTGTTCCTGATATGGGGAAGAGATGAGGAGAGCCTCCTCGCATTCATGAACAGGTTAAAAAATAATGATAAAAACATAGCATTGTCATGGAAATATGATAAGAAAAGCATGGTCTTTTTAGATCTAGAAATATATATGCATGATCATAAGATTTATACGAGAAATTATTGTAAAACATAGGACCAGAACGGTTATATAGCCATTGACAGCCGTCACCACCCTCCGTGGCTCCTAAATATTCCGAAGGGACAATTTGTCCAGTTAAGAAGGAACTGCGCCAAGGTGGAAGACTATTTGGACAGTTAGGTTTGAGGAGAAATTTATACAGAAAGGTTATGATAGGGGATTTAATAGAAGACAGTTGGAGGCTGTGAGGAATTTAGAGAGAAGAATTGGTAACTAACAAAGTAATTTTGGAGGATGTTAAAGGGGTGAAAGACGGTTTTAAAATCATATTAGATAATAATGTCCAGAATAAAAAGGTTGAGAATATCTTTCCTTAATACAGTAAAACCTTGGATTGTGAGCATAATTTGTTCCAGAAACATGCTTGTATTCCAAAGAACTTGTATATCAAAGCGAATTTCCCCATAAGAAATAATGGAAACTGAAATGATTTGTTCCACAACCATTTATTCATAAGTCCTTCAGTTTATAGTCCATATAAAATTCTAGCAATTTGATAAATTGTGTAACCATAAAATGTCCATCCACAAATGGCAGCCTCCACAAGGGGATAAGAAGCAAATACCAGCAAGAGCTACAGAGTATAAAAGAGTATAAAAGAGAAGAGAGGCTCCTCTAAGTGTAGCAATATGGTTACATTTAATGAAGGTACAACATTTAGCAACTCACGTGGTTGATGATTAAAAGAGGCACATCTAAGTATGCAGGTATCCGGGGAAAAGCTGTCCACATAGACCATCCCCCACACCGCCGTCTCTCACCGATGTCAGTCTACAATCGTGACCCGGAAGACTGCCCTGCAGTAGAGCGATTGAGCGGCTCGTGAAGCGCAGCGTGGAAAGGATGACATCGATGATGGTGAGTAGGGATGAGCCGAACACCCCCCGGTTCAGTTCGCACCAGAACATCCAAACATGCAAAAAAGTTTGTTCGAACATGCGAACACCGTTAAAGTCTACGGGACACGAATGTGAAAAATCAAAAGTGCTTATATGCAAGTTTTTGCTCTGAAAAGTGCCCCAGGGGACATGTATCAATGCAAAAAAAAGTTTGGGGAGCAGTGATTTTATGAATGCTTAAAGTGAAACAATAAAAATGAAATATTCCTTTAAATATTGTGCCTGGGGGGTGTCTATAGTATGCTTGTAAAGTGGCGCAGTTTTCCTGTGTTTAGAATAATACCACAGCAAAATTACATTTCTAAAGGAAAAAAAAAGTCATCTAACACTGCTTGCGGCTGTAATGTATTGACGAGTCTGGGCAATATAGATGAAAATCATTGAGAAAAACGGCATATGTCCCCCCATTACTAGGCTCTTTGGGTCTGGTATGGATATTAAGAGGAACCCCACACCCAAATAAAAAAAAAAAATGGCGTGGGGGGGGGCCCAAGCACTATATACTCTGAACAGAAGTATATATACTATACGGTGTGCCCTATATACTCTGCAGAAATTGGGCCTTAGGTGTTGGTGGTGCCAGAAAACTGTAACCCCTCACAGTTACTCTTGTTGGGCACAGGAACAGGCCCTACTGTTAAATATTATTTCAAAAATTGTATTTACATGCACCTGTTAAACAGGGGCAGAACAATTTGGCCTTGGGTGGTAGTGCCACAACACTGTAAGCCCTCACAGTTGGGCACAGGAACGGGCCCTGCTGTTAAATATTGTATCAAAAATTGTAATTACATGCCCCTGTTAAACAGGGGCTGCAAAATTGGGCCTTGGGTGGTGGTGCCACAACACTGTAACCCCTCACAGATACTCTTGTTGGGCGCAGGAACGAGCCCTGCTGTGAAATATTAGACCAAAAATTGTAATTACAATACAGTGCAGCCGTAGTACAGTTGCTACTATTTTCTGGTGGTGTACACAGTACACAATACAGTGCAGCTGTAGTACAGTTGCTACTACTTTTCTGGTGGTGTACACAGTACACAATACAGTGCAGCCGTAGTGCAGTTGCTACTACTTTTCTGGTGGTGTACACAGTACAGTGTAGTGCGGTGTTGCAAAACAAAATATACATCATGTCCGGAAGGCCACCAAGGAAAGGCAGATGCTCACAGGCCACTAAAAGAGGGCAAGCAGGCTCTGTGTCTACAGTCAATAGTGCTGGTCGTGGAATGTGGTGCATCCTCTGCAGGTGGCCGTGGGGCACGCTTGTCCTATTTCTCTGCTGCTGGCTGTGTTATTGAGCCAGAACATGCAGAAGAGTTGGTGGAGTAGATAACAAAGACGTCCTCATCCTCCTTATCCTCTGTCACTCAGGCTCAGAGTAGTTTGCCTTCCTATGCAGCTGCCAATGCGGCCTATTCCACGGCTCCTTGTCTACAGTCACTCCTTCCGTAGCCCCACCATCATTCACGGAGGAGTCCCCCGAACTATTCGACCACAGTGTCGGGTACATGCTGCTGGAGGATGCGCAACTATTTGAAGGCTCCGATGTTGGTTCCCAGGTTGAGGAAGGGAATAACGAGAGCCTAGAGAGAGGGTGCCACAGAAGGACAAGAAACTGGCAGTCATGTTCCCCCAGCTGCAGCATAGTGCCATGTTTGCTCCAGTGACGAGGAGGGAGGGGATGATGAGGTCACTGACTCTACTTGGTTGCCTGATAAAAGAGAGGAGGGGGAGGAGGCACAACTCCAATGAGGCAGAGTGTCCTATGGGGGGCAGCTTAAGGGCAGCCACCCTACTGCATCACACCGCAGAGCTCCGCAGGTGCAGGGCGCTGCTGACTCCCCGCTGATTTTGAAAAATTCCTTGGTGTGGGCCTTTTTTGACACATGTGCAGCAGATCACACCGTTGATGTTTGCAACCTATGTCTGAAGCAGATCAAGTATGGCCAAAACAGCAGCCGCTTGGGCACCACATGCTTGACCAGACATATGACGACCTCCCGTGCAGTCTGTTTCCCGTATACTGTATTTGAGATTTAATATCTCTCAGATATGATTTGGGTTAAATGAGAGTTCTTTGACCATGAGTGAAAGCTTTAACACAATAACAACATTTATTGGTGAGTAGTTGAAAGTCTATCTAATACACAACCATCTATCTATAGTCTACACCAAGGAAGAAAATATTAGGTTAAAATAAGAGTATTGCATGAAGGAATACAGAGTATATTCCTTAAAACATTAATCTACAAACATATTTAGTTACAAGTAAAATACAGACCTTTCCCATAATTACCCTTTGCACCAAGGTTCCATTCTGATGGCTGCTCTCCCATAAAAGTGTGTGTTTCCCTCCCATCTAGTCTGTGTATATCATTACAGGCTGATGCCTCATTGGTTGGCATAGCGTGGCTCTGATTGGTGAGCTTGCTTATTTCTGGTTAAGGACTGGCTACATCTCCAATCCCTATACTTTGCATAAGTCATCCCCCTTTAATGCAAATCCTTGTGACTATTCTGAGCAGGAGATTAACTTGAATTTTCATGGGAAGTTAATTATTGATTACCGGTTGGCCTCCCTTCATTGCATATCCCAGCATGGAATCCTTTGAAGTGAGTATGTGTAAAAATCCCATTGTTTGTATACACAAGCCTAGGCACCGACTTGTCTGGTCTACCAGAGATTTCTGTGAAGATAATATGTTTCGCCCTACATACTAATAAGCTAAATGAAATATATTCATAATTACAATATTTTACAGCTATTAATGGAGATTTCACATAAACTCATAAGGTAACAAGTCATTTGGCAACAGCACTTGAAAAACCCCCATCAAAGAAAAAGGCGGACTTCTCTTTCCTTCTCAGCTGGGATCTCCAACCCTACTATACCTCCAGTCCTCTCAAAAACCTGCACTGAGAGGAATGAAGGTATAGCAATAGGTGCCCCAAGTACTTGCAGCCAATCTGTTAGCAGTACACCGCCATCTCATTTTAGCAGGCAAATTTCCCTACCCCAGTTACTAAACTGTAAAAAAGAAATTCGGTCCCAGCCATCCACATGCTCAGCGTCTGAATGCTAGCTTGGCCAAGTTGCTAGCACTGCAACTGCTGCCGTTTCAGCTGGTAGACTCTGCCCCCTTTCGTGAATTTGTGGAATGTGCTGTACCTCAGTTGCAGGTTCCACCATTTCTTAACACGGAAGGCCATACCGGCTCTCTACCAGCATGTGGAAGGGAATGTTTTGGTCTCGTTGGACAGGGTGGTCAGCAGTAAGGTGTATATTACCATTGACTCATGGTCTAGCAGGCATGGGCAGGGATGTTACCTTTCCTTCACGGCACACTGGGTAACTCTGCTGGCAGCTGGAAAGGATGCAGGACAGGGTTCAGTATTGTTGGAGCTTGTAACGCCTCCAAAATGCTAGTGATGATTCTGCCACGGCTCTCTCCTCCACCCCATCCTCTTCTTCTTCCTCAATGGTCTCTTCTGCAGATTTGTCCTCTGAACCAGCGGTTCAAGGGGCTTCGCAAGCACTTAGGCAAAAACATGCCATGCGATGTATGAGTTGTTCTGCTTAGGGGACAGGAGACACACTGGGGCAGAGATTCTGTCAGCTCTGCAGGGGCAGGCCCAGAGGTGATTGATGCCACGCCAGCTTCAGCCAGGAATGGTTGTATGTGACAATGGCACCAACCTTCTCTCCACCCTCCGACAGGGACACTTGACCCATGTTCCATGTTTGGCACACGTTCTGAATTTGGTGGTGCAGCGGTTCTTGAGCAGCTACCCAGGCTTACCCAGGCTGAGGCAGGCCAGAAAAGTCTGTGGTCATTTCCGCTGGTCATACAATGCCAGTGCTCGGCTGGCTGACACATAAAGGGAATGCAACCTTCCCACCAACTGCCTCATTTGTGACATGTCCACCAGGTGGAACTCAACGTTGGCAATGCTGCAGCGGCTGCACGTGCAGCAGAGGGCCATCAATGAGTACCTGTGTGAGTATGGCACCAGGACAGGGTCAGGGGAGCTTGGCTTCTTTTTGCCACGACAGTTGCTACTGATCAAGGATGCATGCACTGTCCTGTCACCATTTGAGAAGGCCACGAGGATTGTGAGCAGCGACAATGCATGCATCAGTGATACTGTCCCTCTTGTCTTCCTGTTGGAGCACACGCTTTGTGGAATAATGGACAGGGCACTTGAGGCAGAACAGCAGGAGGAAGAGGAGGACTTCCTTACCTCTCAAGGCCCCCTTTATCCATATAGTATTCCTGCGGGCCGGCCAAACACAGAGGAAGATGAGGAGGAGGATTGTGTCAGCATTGACGTGGAGGATAACACTCAGCAGCAGTCTTCAAGGGATGGTTTTCAGTCCCCAGAAACTCAAGAAGTTGTACGTGGCTGGGAGGAGGTTGTTACGGATCATGTGATCCTTAGTGACCCAGAGGACTCAGAATCGAATGCCTCTGCAAACTTACGCTGCATGGCCTCCCTGATTCTGCAAAGCCTGTGAAAGGACCCTAGGATTCGTGGTATCAAAGAGAGGGATCATTACTTGCTGGCAACCCTTCTTGATCCACGTTACAAGGGTAAGGTTACAGAACTCATCCTGCCTTCGCAGAAGGAGCAGAGGATGAAACATCTTCGGGAGGCCTTGAAGAAAGGTTTGTGCAATGCATTTCCAGACCCTGGGAGGTTACAATTTCCTGGTGCTGGACAACGCGTTTCTGAGGCTTCGTTCAGTCAGAGGAAGAGCGGTGGAGAAGGTGGCAGGCTGACCGATGCCTTTAGACAATTTTTCAGTCCTCAGCGCCAATGTCTGATCGGTACAAGCAGCCATCGCCAGCGTCTGCATTACATGGTGCAGGAATATCTAGGGGCAAGAGCAAACATGGAGACCTTTCCAACAGACCATCCACTGGGTTAATGGGTCCTGAGGAAGGACCACTGGCCAGAACTAGCTCAATATGCAATTGAAATACCGGCCTGTCCTGAATCCAGCGTTCTTTCTGAATGCACATTCAGTGCTGCTGGAGGGTTTGTAATGGATCATAGAGTGCGCCGGTCCACAGACTCCGTTGATAGGCTCACATTCATAAAAATGAATCAGTCTTGGATCAGCAGCTATCAAGCACCTGATGCTGATGTAACTGATTGTTATAATTTTCTATGGATGTGGGATCCCTTGAAGACTGCCCATGCTGAGTGATTATCCTATTCCTCCTTGATGATGCTAGCTTCCAACAATATTTTTGGTTTAGGGTACCACCACCACTGCCTAAGGCCCAATTTTTCTGTCCCTGTTTAACAGGGACATGTAATGACAATTTTTGATCTTATATTTCACAGCAGGGCCCTTTCCTGCGCCCAACAAGAGTATCTGTGAGGGATTACAGTGTTGTGGCACCACCACCACCAAAGGCCCAATTTTTCTGCCCCTGCCCCAGCAGCAGAAAAAAAGGACAAGCGTGCCCCACGGCCACCTGCAGAGGATGCACCATGTCCACGACCAGCACTGTTGACTGTAGACACAGAGCCTGCTTGCCCTCTTTTAGTGGCCTGTGAGCGTCTGCCTCTCCTTGGTGGCCTTTCGGACATGATGTGGATTTTGTTTTGCAACACCACACTACACTGTATTGTGTACTGTGTACACCACCAGAAAAGTCGTAGAAACAGTACACCACGGAATGCACTGTAGATATAGGCTACACTGGATGCTGCAGAATATATATATATATATATATATATATATATATATATATATATCCTAGACTGTCTGTATATATATATATATATATATATATATATATATATATATCAAATACACTGCCTGAAGTATTCTATAAATAGTACACCATGGAATGCACTGTAGATATAGGCTGCTACACTGACTGGCTGACTGACTGCTGCATAATATATATATATATATATATATAGTGGGGACGGAAAGTATTCAGACCCCCTTAAGTTTTTCACTCTTTTTTATTTTGCAGCCATTTGCTAAAATCATTTAAGTTCATTTTTATCCCTCATTAATGTACACACAGCACCCCATATTGACAGAAAAACACAGAATTGTTGACATTTTTGCAGATTTATTAAAAAAGAAAAACTGAAATATCACATGGTCCTAAGTATTCAGACCCTTTGCTGTGACACTCTTATATTTAACCCAGGTGCTGTCCATTTCTTTTGATCATCCTTGAGATGGTTCTACACCTTCAGCTGCCTTTGATTATACTGATTGGACTTGATTAGGAAAGCCACACACCTGTCTATATAAGACCTTACAGCTCACAGTGCATGTCAGAGCAAATGAGAATCATGAGGTCAAAGGAACTGCCTGAAGAGCTCAGAGACAGAATTGTGGCAAGGCACAGATCTGGCCAAGGGCCAAGGTTACAAAAAAATGTCTGCTGCACTTAAGGTTCCTAAGAGCACAGTGGCCTCCATAATCCTTAAATGGAAGACGTTTGGGATGACCAGAACCCTTCCTAGAGCTGGCTGTCCGGCCAAACTGAGCTAACGGGGGGAGAAGAGCCTTGGTGAGAGAGGTAAAGAAGAACCCAAAGATCACTGTGGCTGAGCTCCAGAGATGCCGTCGGGAGATTGGAGAAAGTTGTAGAAAGTCAACTATCACTGCAGCCCTCCACCAGTCAGGGGCTTTATGGCGGAGTGGCCCGACGGAAGCCTCTCCTCAGTGCAAGACACATGAAAGCCTGCATGGAGTTTGCTAAAAAACACCTGAAGGACTCCAAGATGGTGAGAAATAAGATTCTTTGGTCTGATGAGACCAAGATAGAACATTTTGGCCTTAATTCTAAGCGGTATGTGTGGAGAAAACCAGGCACTGCTCATTACCTATCCAATACAGTCCCAACAGTGAAGCATGGTGGTGGCAGCATCATGCTGTGGGGGTGTTTTTCAGCTGCAGGGACAGGACGACTGGTTACAATCGAGGGAAAGATGAATGCGACCAAGTACAGGGATATCCTGGACGAAAACCTTCTCCAGAGTGCTCAGGACCTCAGACTGGGCCGAAGGTTTACCTTCCAACAAGACAATGTCCCTAAGCACACAGCTAAAATAATGAAGGAGTGGCTTCACAACAACTCAGTGACTGTTCTTGAATGGCCCAGCCAGAGCCCTGACTTAAACCCAATTAAGCATCTCTGGAGAGACCTAAAAATGGCTGTCCACCAACGTTTACCATCCAACCTGACAGAACTGGAGAGGATCTGCAAGGAGGAATGGCAGAGGATCCCCAAATCCAGGTGTGAAAAAGTTGTTGCATCTTTCCCAAAAAGACTCATGGCTGTATTAGATCAAAAGGGTGCTTCTACTAAATACTGAGCAAAGGGTCTGAATACTTAGGACCATGTGATATTTCAGTTTTTCTTTTTTAATAAATCTGCAAAAATGTCAACAATTCTGTGTTTTTCTGTCAATATGGGGTGCTGTGTGTACATTAATGAGGAAAAAAATGAACTTAAATGATTTTAGCAAATGGCTGCAATATAACAAAGAGTGAAAAATGTAAGGGGGTCTGAATACTTTACGTCCCCACTGTGTATATATATATATATATATATATATATATATATATATATATATATATATATATATATATATATATATATGTATGTATATATATATGTATATATATATATTAGACTGAATGTATATATATATATATATATATATATATATATATATATATATATATATATATATATATATATCAAATACGCTGCCTGAAGTAGATTAGAAATATTACACCACGGAATGCACTATAGATATAGGCTGCTACACTGACTGGATGCTGCAGAGTTTATATATATATAACCAGCCTGCTTAATCTAAATCACACTATCTCTCCGTCCACGCCAACAACACTACACAGGGCCGCCGTGTATGCGGCCTTATATAGTGTGGGGCGTGGACTTAGTCCCCCTGAGCCATGATTGGCCAAAGGCACCCTGCCTTTGGCCAATTACGGCTCTCTTAGCAGAGGGTGCTGGGATTGGCCAAAGCATGCAGGTCAGGTGCATGTTTTGGCCAATCATCATACAGAAATGCACTGCGATCTCCCAGTGAGTGGCCCTGGAATGCACATGGTGTTTTAAGCACAATTAAATTGGTGAGACTGAGACTGGGTTAACAAGGCGGGATGTTCCCTGGTGGTGTCTCAATAGTGTAGAAGAATTGATTGCTTCCATTTTCAGTAGGAAGCGGGTGTGATAACACAGGTTTTTGAGTGGAAACACTCCTCACATGACTATCCAACAGGTACCACGTGTAGAACCAAAAATACAATAGGGGAGCCTGCCAACCTTTCAATTGAAAAGAAGTCTAGGAAGAAGAGAAAATATCCTCAAGGTTCAACACAAGGATATAACCATAATGAACACATCGATCAAACAAAACAGATCATTCAACTGCAAATTGACAACAAAGCCCCTCCTCCTTCGATCAATACCTGTCCACATGTGGACCATCTGGAAACCATCAGGGAGACATGTGAGTCCACCATTTATTGCCCTGATGGTTTCCTTTTCCTGAACTAGTTCTCCCACTTCGAGGAATCCGTTAGCCCCATTGTCACCCATGGATAACTGTATGAGTTCAATGGTCCTAGGTTTCTCCATATCAACACACAATGGATACAGTCTCTTAACTAGAGTCTTTGTGGAATATTAGGTTGGAATATCTGATATCTGTATACAGACTGGGAGGAAGTGGTATATGACGGAAGCACTCAAGCGGAGTGTGGGACGTTCCGTGACATTGGTGGCAAGCAGCAGGAAAGCTTCCTGCAGTCTGGGACATCCAAACTTCCATCTGGATCCAAGGTCCAGATAGCAGGAGAGAAGAGGAGAGGTACAGATACCAGCCGCCATGGAAGAGGAATTCAGAAGGAGGTTGAGAGAGATGCAGATACAGCACAGAGGACCAGTATCAGAGCAGGTCCTGCTGGGATGGTGTGATTCTATTCGCTGCAAACTCTGGAAAGAAGCGCTAGCCCATGAGCAGCGACACCAGGGAAAAGTTCTCCCTTCCATCGAGGAAAGGTACTGGTCGCAGTACGGATTGCGGGTGCGGTTTTTGGGAGAAAAACCGCACAAGAAGCAGACAGCTGAATTAACCAGGCTGGTCTGGGCAGAGATAAAGCTGGATGAGAGCTACAGAGCCCTCCGGTGGCATGTATCCCAAGCATGTCCCTGGATAGCGGATGACAGCCCAACAGAAGGCTTAAGCTACGGCGGCTTGGGACTGTTGTATGTGAAGCTGACAAGGGACTCTAACTTTGGGAGTGGTTTGGAGTGGCGGTTGTACGAAATCATGAATTTCAGACAAGGGCTACTGAACATTCCAGAAGTGCACTGGGCACGGGAAGATTTGGAGTTTCTGGCCATTCAGGAATGGGAGCTGGAGATCGCCTACAGACGCCTGCTAGACATTGCTGAGTGCCAGGGCTGGGCTCCCTTTGCCTGGGACTATCAGGAAATACCAGCTGACAACCCTGAAATCCTGGCTGAAGAGTCGGCAATGTGGCAGAGCAATAGTGTGCTTTGCCAACCTTCCCCCACAGCTAGGGAGGCGGAGGTCTTATGGCGGATGCAGCAAGTGCTGACTGACCTTGATGATCCTGTTTCTGCATGGGATGATCTTGGATGGAGGAATGTGCCTGTCCAGCAGCATGCCAGAGAATCTGCAGTGGAAAATCTGGAGATTCCCATCCCCAAACCTGAAGTGCTGACAACAGGGCAGAGCTCTGCTAACCTCTGCACAGCACTGATAGCATCTTCTGGATTCCATGGACAGGAGATGGTGAACCTCCATCCCCAGACACCAGTTGCAGAGACAGGGGATTTGATAGACTTTTCTGCTGAGGAAGAACCATCGGGTGAGCCCCCAGCAGAAGAGTTGGGATTAGGGCCAAACTTCATTGTGCTCTGCTCAGCACCGATGGCATCTTCTGGGTTCCATGGACAGGAGATGGTAAACCTATATCCCCAGACATCCGTTGCAGAGACATGGGATTTGATAGACTTTTCTGCTGAGGAAGAACAACCTGATGAGCCTCCAGCAGAAGAACTGCTATCAGGGCCAAAGTTCACTGTGCTCTGCCCAGCACCAACAGTGGCTTTGGCCTTCTTGAGAGAAGAGGTAGTCGGCCTTTCTCCCACAACACTGACAGGGACATGTGATTGTCTGCCAACAGCATCTATGGAGTTAAAACAAACTTCTCCAGCTGAAGATCTGGTAACTGAACAGAGGGTCCAAGACCTCTGTCCCACACTTTTACCAATTCCAGAGACTGGGGATTTAATAAACGTTTCTGTAGAGGAGGAACCACCTGGCAAACCCCCAGCAGAAGTGCTGGCAACCGGAGAGAGGGTCCAAGACCTCTGCCCCACACCTGCAGCAATTGTGGAGGCCCAAGGTGAGGAGGTGGCAGTCTATCGCGAGCTGCAGATCAGGATCCAAGGGGAGAATGCAGTCATCACCTCACAACTGCAGCTTGATCTGGTGTCAGTGGATGGGGCTTCAGTCCCCACTTAGGGATGGTGTCATTCGGCCCAGATACCCAACAGCAGGATGGAGTGAGCCCAGTCCCCCTGTCTTCTCTCCAGCGGCAGAAAGGACTCCAGGGAGAAGGGCCAGTCCGGGCCTCTCCCCAGCGGCGGATATGTTCTCTGAGAGAGGCAGAGGTTGGCTGGGTGAGTAATACTCTGGAACAATTTGTTTGGGGTACTGTGTGGGTACAGGCAGTAGAGGACTGGAACTATGGACTAACTTCAGAGTCAACCCGTCTGGGGTCTCCTCCTGTGTTAGTCTCCTGCCGAAAGGGGAGAAATGTGACAGACCTAGCCGGGAGAGAGGCTGTTGGAGAGGACTGAATGCAAGCCTCTTGCCTTTTGATTATGGGCCCTGGATTTTCAAGGGAACAATACTGTTTGTGAGGTGAATTAGAAATCCAGTCTGAACTGTACTAATCGGACTCAGTCGTGTATATATGTATATATTGTATGTTGTTTGATTCTGTTGGGGACTCCTTGCTGTGGTCATTTGGGATTTGTGTCCCTGAAGAGGGAGGGGGGATTCCTCCAGCAGCCCCCTGTTGATAAGACTGAATTATACTGTTGGGACACATCCTGTGAGGAGATGCTGGTGTCATCAACTCCAACTACCTGTGTTTATGTTAATTGAATGAGCTGATCACATTGTCCTCTATACAATGTAGGAGACGGGACGACTCCTATTGGAGCTGCTGCTATTGTGAGAAAATGTCCTGTGATAATTAACTCAGTCTGGGCAAAAGGTCATGTCTCAGTCACCTAGGCTGTATAAAGGATTAGTTAATTAGCTCATGTTATTTAGGTTAATTAGGTTACGTTTGTATTGTTAGAGTAATCTTCTCCTGTATATAAGACTGTATTCTGGTTCTGAATAAAGTCAGTTCATGTTAGCAACAAGCAAGTGTCGCCTTGTTTTGTGCTCAGAGAGGTTGGAATATCTGATATCTGTATACAGACTGGGAGGAAGTGGTATATGACGGAAGCACTCAAGCAGAGTGTGGGACGTTCCGTGACAGTCTTGAACATTATTTGAAGGAAGGGGCACGTCCAAAATCTCAGGATCCCCAGAGAGATCTCACATCTCCTGTAATTGAAATGTTACCGTCTTCAGATGACCCTATGAGGAAAGTTAGACGAGGACGAAGAGGTGGTTCACGCCTTAAGATTAAACAAAAAAGAAAGAACAGACATAATATAGGAGAGGGGACATTTAGGATTTAGAATCTATCCTCGCATACCCTCACAGAAGCCAAACTTTTTCTATTAAAGAAGGGTCTTGGCTTCTCTACCGCCACTGGACCAAATAAATGTAGCAGAATAGAAAAGACTACTTACAGGTAGGGATGAACCGAACACCCCCCTGGTTTGGTTCGCAGCAGAACATGCGAACAGACAATTTGTGCGAGCACGCGAACAAAGTCTATGGGATGCGAACGTGAAAAATCAAGAGTGATCATTTGAAAGGCTTATATGCAAGTTATTGCCATAAAAAGTATTTGGGGACCTGGTCCTGCCCCAGGGGACATGTATCAATGCAAAAAAAAAATTAAAAACGGCCATTTTTGCAGGAGCAGTGATTTTATTAATGCTTAAAGTGAAACAATAACAATGAAATATTCCTTTAAATATTGTGCCTGGGGGTGTCTATAGTATGCCTGTAAAGTGGCGCAGTTTTCCCGTGTTTAGAACAATACCACAGCAAAATGACATTTCTAAAGGAAAAAATGTCATTTAAAACTGCTTGCGGCTGTAATGTATTGTTGGATCCCGACAATATAGATAAAAAATCATTGAAAAAAACAGCGTGGGTTCCCCCCCAGTCCATTACCAGGCCCTTTGGGTTTGGTATGAATATTAAGGTGAACCCCGTGTCAAAAATACAAAAAAAAATGGTGTGATGTCCCTCCAAAATCCATACCAGGCCTTCAGGTCTGGTATGGATACTAAGGGTAACCTCGCACCAAAATGTTTTAAAAAATGGCGTGGGGGTCCCTCTGAACAGCAGTATATATACTATATGGCCTGCCCTATATACTCTGCAGAAAAATTGGGCCTTAGGTGTTGGTGGTGCCAGAACACTGTAACCCCACAGTTACTCTTGTTGGCGCAGGAACGGGCCTTGCTGTGAAATATTATATCAAAAATTGTAATTACATGCCCCTATTAAACAGGGGCAGAAAAATTGGGCCTTGGGTGGTGGCTAGCATCATCAAGATTGAGGCGGAGTAGGACAGTCAGCATAGGAAGTATTCAAGGGATCCCAGATCCATAGCGAATTCAATCAGTTACATCAGCAGCAGGCGCTTGATAGCTTCTGATCCAAGACTGGTTCGTTTTTTATAAATGTGAGCCTATCAATGGAGTCTGTGGACAGGAGCACTCTTTGATCCATTACAAACCCACCAGCAGCACTGAATGTGCGTTCAGAAAGCACGCTGGATGCAGGACAGCCCAGTAGCTCGATTGCATATTGAGCAAGTTCTGCCCAGTGGCCCATCCTCAAGACCCAGTAATCCAGTGGGTGCTCTGTTGGAAGATCTCCAAGTCTGCTTTTTCCCCTAGGTATTCTTGCACCATATATTGCAGATGCTGGCGATGGTTGCTTAAACTGGTCAAACCTTGGCGCTCAGGACTGAAAAATTGTTTAAAGGCATCGGTCAGCTGGCCACCTTCTCCACTGCTCTTCCTCTGCCTCAGCAACACGGAAATGGTAACCTCCCAGGGTCTGGAAATGCATTACACAAACCTTTTTTCAAGGCCTCCTGAAGATGTGTCATTCTTTGCTCCTTCTGTGAAGGCAGGATGAGTTCTGCAACTTTACCCTTGTAAAGTGGATTAAGAAGGGTTGCCAGCCAGTAATGATCCCTCTCCTTGATACCACGAATCCTAAGGTCCTTTCGCAGGCTTTGCAGAATCAGGGAGGCAATGCGGTGTAATTTTACAGAGGCATTCTATTTTAATACTCTGGGTCACTAAGGATCTCAAATTTTCTGTAACTACCTCCTCCCAGCCACGTACAACTCCTTGGGTTTCTGGTGAATGAAAACCATCCCTTGAAGACTGCTGCTGAGTGTTATCCTCTACATCCGAAGGTATTGAATTTATTCTTCTCCTCAGTCTTCATGAGGGGATCGGGGGCTTCAGTAACCAAAACTGCAGTGTTTATCCTCATGACACATTACAGGAAGCACCTCCATGGTTAACAGAGGACAGAATTAAAATTAGACTTGGGAAACGTAACATTAATAAATCACCGGGACCAGATGGCTTGCACCCGAGGGTACTTAGGAAACTCAGTTAAGTAATTGCCAGACCATTGTTCCTAATTTTTACTGACAGTCAACTGACTGGAATGGTACCAGCTGATTGGAGAAAAGCCAATGTAGCACCTTTATTTAAAAAAGGGCTCAAAATACATCCCTGTGAATTACAGACCAGTTAGCCTAACATCAGATAGCATTCCTGTGGGGCCACCAAACACGCAGGAAGAAGAGGAGGAGGATTGTGTCAGCATGGATGTTACATAGTTACATAATAGGTGAGGTTTTAAAAAAGTCCAACCTATGTGTGTGATTATGTGTCAGTATTACATTGTATATCCCTGTATGTTGCGGTCATTCAGGTGATTATCTAATAGTTTCTTGAAGAAATCAATGCTCCCCGCTGAGACCACCGCCTGTGGAAGGGAATTCCACATCCTTGCCGCTCTTACAGTAAAGAACCCTCTACGTAGTTTAAGGTTAAACCTCTTTTCTTCTAATTTTAATTAGTGGCCACGAGTCTTATTAAACTCTCTTCTGCGAAAAAGTTTTATCCCTATTGTGGGGTCACCAGTACAGTATTTGTAAATTGAAATCATATCCCCTCTCAAGCGTCTCTTCTCCAGAGAGAATAAGTTCAGTGCTTGCAACCTTTCCTCATAACTAATATCCTCCAGACCCTTTATTAGCTTTGTTGCCCTTCTTTGTACTCGCTCCATTTCCAGTACATCCTTCCTGAGGACTGGTGCCCAGAACTGGACAGCATACTCCAGGTGCGGCAGGACCAGAGCCTTGTAGAGTGGGAGAATTATCGTTTTATCTCTTGCGTTGATCCCCCTTTTAATGCATGCCAATATTCTGTTTGCTTTATTAGCAGCAGCTTGGCATTGCATGCCATTGCTGAGCCTATCATCTACTAGGACCCCCAGGTCCTTTTCCATCCTAGATTCCCCCAGAGGTTCTCCCCCCAATGTATAGATTGCATTCATATTTTTGCCACCCAAATGCATTATTTTACATTTTTCTACATTGAACCTCATTTGCCATGTAGTCGCCCACCCCATTAATTTGTTCAGGTCTTTTTGCAAGGTTTCCACATCCTGCGGAGAAGTTATTGCCCTGCTTAGCTTAGTATCGTCTGCAAATACAGAGATTGAACTGTTTATCCCATCCTCCAGGTCGTTTATAAACAAATTAAATAGGATTGGTCCCAGCACAGAACCCTGGGGAACCCCACTACCCACCCCTGACCATTCTGAGTACTCCCCATATATGACCACCCTCTGAACTCGCCCTTGTAGCCAGTTTTCAATCCATGTACTCACCCTATGGTCCATGCCAACGGACCTTATTTTGTACAGTAAACGTTTATGGGGAACTGTGTCAAATGCTTTTGCAAAATCCAGATACACCACGTCTACGGGCCTTCCTTTATCAGTTGCAGTGCTAGTAATTTGGCCAAGCTAGCATTTAGACGCTGAGCATGTGGATGACTGGGACCAAATTTCTTTTTATGGTTCAGCAACTAGGGTAGGGAAATTTGCCTGCTAAAATCAATTGGTTGTGTACTGCTAGCAGATTGGCTGCAAGTACTTGGGACACCTATTGCTATACCTTCATTCCTCTCAGTGCAGGTTTTTGAGAGGACTGGAGGTATAGTAGGGTTGTAGATCCCAGATGAGGAGCAGGAAGAAGTCCGCCTTTTTCTTTGATGTGGGTATTTCAAGTGCTGTTGCCAACATACTGCATGGCAGGTCGTCATATGTCTGGTCAAGCATGTGGTGCCCAAGCGGCTGCTGTTCTGACCACGCTTGATCCGCTTCAGACATAGGTTGCAAACAGCAACAGTGCGATCTGCTGCACATGTGTCAAAAAAGGCCCACACCAAGGAACTTTTAAAAGTCAGTGGGGAGTCAGCAGCGCCCTGCACCTGCGGAGCTCTGCGGTTTAATGCAATAGGATGGCTGCCCTTAAGCTGCCCCCTAGAGGACATTCTGCCTTGTTGGAGTTGTGCCTCCTCCTCCTCACTTTCCTCCTCTTTTCTCTCAGACACTCAAGTACAGCGACCTCATCATCCCCTCACGCCTCATCACTCGAGCAAACTTGGCAGTATGCTGCAGCTGGAGGAAAATGACTGCCAGTTTCTTGTCCTTCTGTGGCACCCTCTCTCTCCCTCAACCTGGGAACCAACATCGGAGCCTTCAAATCGCTGCACATCCTCCAGCAGCATGTAACCGACACTGTCGTTGAATAATTCTGGGGACTCCTCCATGTATTTTGGTGGGTCTATGGAAGGAGTGACTGTGGACAAGGAGCCGGTGGAACAGCCTTCCACATGCTGGTAGAGAGCCGGAATGGCCTTCCGTGAAAAGAAATGGTGTTTGGGAACCTGCCACTGAGGTATCGCACATTCCACAAATTCACGAAAGGGGGCAGAGTCTACCAGCTGAAAAGGCAGCAGTTGCAGTGCTAGCAATTTGGCCAAGCTAGCATTCAGAGGCTGAGCATTAGGATGGCTGGGACTGAATTTCTTTCAATGGTTTAGCAACTGGGGTACAGAAATTTGCCTGCTAAAATCATATGGAGGTGTACTGATAGCAGATTGGCTGCAAGTACTTGGGACACCTATTGCTCTACCTTCATTCCTCTGCAGCTGGGGGAACATGACTGCCAGTTTCTTGTCCTTCTGTGGCACCCCAACATCGGAGCTTCCAAATCACTGCGCATCCTCCAGCAGCATGTAACCGAAACTGTGGTCGAATAATTCTGGGGACTCCTCCGTGTATTTTGGTGGGGCTATGGAAGGAGTGACTGTGGACAAGGAGCCGGTGGAATAGGCCGCTTTGGCAGCTGTGTTGGAAGGCAAACTAGTCTGAGCCTGGGTGACTACTTTACATTGTAGCAAAGTGTTATTTCTTCAGTGTTGTCACATGAAAAGATATAATAAAATATTTACAGAAATGTGAGGGGTGTACTCACTTTTGTAAGATACTGTATGTATATATTAATACACCGCCTGATGTGTATTAGAAACTGTACACACTGTATTAGATACTGTGTACACCGCCTGCATTGTATTAGTAACTGTGCAATGGCTGCACTGTATTAAATACTGTGTACACCACCAGAAGTGTACTAAAAACTGTACAACGGCTGCACCAAAAGTGTATTAGAAACTGTACACACTGTATTAGACACTGTGTACACCACCTGAAATGTATTAGAAACTATACACCACCGAATGCACTGTATACAGTATATAAGCTACACTCAATGCAGAGTATATACTGGATATATAAATAAACAACGGGACATTTTCTCTAATGCAAAATATTCTTTTATGTCTGAGTATTCTTCTTATCAAGACAGTGAAAAGGCTACTGTACAGTTACGAGCATACCATGCTCTTCATCAGGCTGTGTGCAACAATCTATACAAAACTTCAAATATTTATACCAACATCACAGGGTGTCGCTTAACAGGTATATCCCATTATTCCATTACCACTCAAATTCAAGTTAACCTTCCACAGACTAAATCTAGTGCATTCTCTATACATCTAATATGCAAATAATAGGATTTTTATAACAGCTTACCTGTAAAATCCTTTTCTTGGAGTACATCACGGGACACAGAGCCACAGTAATAACTGTATGGGTTATTTGGCACCTTCAGGTGATGGACACTGGCACACCCTAAACAGGAAGTTCAATTCCCCATATAACTCCTCCCCTTACCGGGAGTACCTCAGTTTTGTAGCAAAGCAATACACGTGTAACCAGAAAGAGGGGACGGACCTCTGTGTCCATGATGTACTCCAAGAAAAGGATTTTACAGGTAAGCTGTTATAAAAATCCTATTTTCTTTATCGTACATCATGGGACACAGAGCCACAGTAATAACTGTATGGGATGTCCCAGAGCAATGCCACCTGAGGAGACACAAACAAAAGTAGGGTGCAAGCAGACCTGAGGACCTATACTGCTGCCTGCAGCACACTGCGCCCAAAGGCGATATCCCCATGCCTTCTTACATCCACCTGATAGAACCTGGTGAATGTATGAACTGAAGACCAGGTTGTGACCTTGCAGATTTGAGCCATAGAGGCATGGTGATGCACTGCCCATGAAGCACTAACAGCCCTGGTGGAGTGCGCTTTGACCGGAAAAGGTGGAACCTTCTTCTTCAAGCCATAAACTTGAATAATTACCTGCTGAATCCATTTGGCAATAGTGGATTTAGACTCTGCCTGTTCTTTCTTAAGACCTTCAGGCAACACGAACAAAACATCTGTTTTTCGAATCTGAGTAGTCGCCTTCAAATAGATCTTGACTGCTCTCACTACATCCAAAGAGTGTAGAGACTTCTCTTCCTTAGAACAGGGTTTTGGAAAAAATGAAGGTAGAACAATATCCTGGTTTAGGTGAAAACCTGAAACCACCTTTGGCAGAAAGCTAGGATGAGGAAGCAATACTACTCTATCCTTGTGAACGATTAAATATGGCTCTTTACAAGAAAGAGCCGCCAACTCTGATACCCTTCTTGCAGAAGAAATGGCTACCAGAAAAACTAGCTTCCTTGTCAAAAGGACCAAAGGAATATATCGTATTGGCTCAAAAGGCTGTTTCTGTAATGCCGACAGAACTAAATTCAAGTTCCAAGGGTTCGGGGGTGCCCTAACCGGTGGATTAAGCCGCGTTACCCCCTGTATAAAGCTTCGGATCAAAGAATGCAAACCAAGCGGACGCTGAAACAATACTGATAAGGCCGAGACCTGGCCCTTGATAGTACTCAAGGCCAGTTTCATTTCTAGCCCCATTTGCAGAAAGGCAAGAATTCTACCTATGACATACTTCCTAGGATGCCAACCCCTGGATTCACACCAAGAAACATATGCCTTCCAGACTCTATAATAAATGACTCTGGAAGCTGGCTTCCTTGCATTAATCAAGGTAGGTATTACTAAGCCTGAAAGTCCACGATTGCTTAGAATGTGGGTTTCAATAGCCAAACCATTAAATTTAGCGATTGTAAAGTAGGATGGAACACTGGTCCCTGCGATAACAGGTCTGGACGTGGTGGTAGGGGCCATGGGGCCCCTACCACCATCTTTACTATTTCTGCATACCAACATCTTCTGGGCCATGCTGGGGCCACAAAAACTACCAAGTTCCTTTCCCGCTTGATCCTGTGAAGAAGTCAAGGTAGCAGCAGAATTAGGAGGTACCCCTGGAATGAAGATTGCCGAAATGCACGGCACATGTTATTCTGCCCAGGTTAGGATATGATTTACCTCTCCCTGGGCTGCTGACTTCTGGTGCCCCCTTGGTTATTGATATAAGCCACTGCTGTGGCATTGTCAGATTAAATCCTGACAAGGGAATTCTGCAACCTGAATGTCCAGGCCCTTAGGGCTAGACGGAGTGCCCGAATTTCTAGAATATTGATGGGCAAGGTCCTTTCGGTTCTGGACCATTTCCCTTGGACAGACGCTTCTTCCAGGACTGTTCCCCAACCTGAAAGGCTGGCATCTGTTGTTACCACCTTATAGATCAGATTGTAACTGATTCCGATCTATGTAAAATCTTGTATCTAGAAACTGAACCGACTTCCCACCGATATTCATTTTAAAATGTTTTCCAGGACAAAACTCATTAAGCATTTGATCAAATCTTTTCAGAGAATCAATGTTGCCCCGCCAAATGACAAAAATATTGTTGATGAAGGTGGCACAAAATGTTTTGAATAAATAATTTGGAAATATGTTCCTTTGTTCAAATTCATTCATAAAAGCACAGGCAAAAGGCAGGGCAACATTAGAGCCCATAGCAACTCCGTTGAGCTGTACATAGAACCGGTCTTTAACCACTTACCCACTGGGCACTTAAACCCCCTTCCTAACCAGACCAATTTTCAGCTTTCAGTGCTCTCACATTTTGAATGACAATTACTCAGTCATGCAACACTGTACTTAAATGAAATTTTTGTCCTTTTTTTCACACAAATAGAGCTTTCTTTTGGTGGTATTTAATCACCGCTGGGTTTTTAATTTTTTGCGCTATAAAAGAAAAAAGACCGAAAATTTTGTAAAAAATGCATTTATCTTCGTTTCTGGTATAAAATTTTGCAAATTAGTAATTTTTCTTCATATATTTTGGCCAAAATTTATACGGCTACATATCTTTGGTAAAAATAAGCCAAATCGGTGTATATTATTTGGTCTTTGTGAAAGTTATAGAGTCCACAAGCTATGGTGCCAATCTCTGAAAATTGATCACACCTAATTTACTGGCGGCCTATCTCATTTCTTGAGACCCTAACAAGCCAGGAAAGTACAAAAACCCCCCAAATGACCCTTTTTTGGAAATTAGAAATTCCAAGGTATTTAGTTAGAGGCGTGGTGAGTTTTTTGAAGTTGTAATTTTTTCCCACAATTCTTTGCAAAATCAAGATTTTTTTGTCTTTTTTTTTCACAAATTGTTATATTAGCAGGTTATTTCTCACACACAGCATATGCATAGCACAAATTACACCCAAAAACACATTCTACTATTCCTCCTGAGTATGGCAATACCACATGTGTGAGACTTTTACACAGCGTGGCCACATACAAAGGCCCAACATGCAGGGAGCACCATCAGGCGTTCTTGGAGCATAAAGTACACATATAATTTCTTGACTACCTCTTGCACTTTTGAAGGCCCTGGAGCACCAGGACAATGGAAACACCCCAAAAATGACCCCATTTTGGAAAGAAAACAACCCAATGTATAATCTATGAGGCATATCGAGTCTTTTAAACATGTCATTTTTTTTCTACAAGTTTTCGGAAAATGTGTAAAGAAAATGAAAACACATTTTTTTTTACACAACGTTGTCCATTTACACAATGTTTCTAACACATAGCATGTACATACCAAAAATTACACCCCAAAATATATTCTCCTACTCTTCCTGAGTACGGCGATACCACATGTGTGAGACTTTTTCACAGCGTGGCCACATACAGAGGACCAACATGCAGGGAGCACTGTCAGGTGTTCTAGGGGTATAAGTCTAATCCTAATTTGACTACCTATTACACTTTTGCGAGGCACTGTAGTGGCATGGATGTGGCATGGATGATAACTGATGTGGCATGGATGAGCATGAATGAGGATGGATGAGTACGGATGGGTACGGCTGAGTACGGATGGGTACAGCGGAGTATGGCTGGGTATAGATGGGATGACTGGGTACGGCTGAGTATGGCTGGGTATGAATGAGTACGACTGAGTACAGCTGAGTACGGCTGAGTATGGCTGGGGTGGCTGGCTACGGCTGAGTATGCCTGGGTACGGCTGAGTATGGCTGAGTAAGGCTGGGTACGGCTGAGTATTGCTGGGTATTGCTGGGTATGGCTGAGTATGGATGGGTATGGTTAACTATGGATGGGGGTGGATGGGATGGCTGAGCATGGATGGATGAGTATTGCTGAGGATGGATGGCTGAGCATGGATGGATGGATGAGTATGCTGAGTATGGATGGCTGAGCATGGATGGATGGGTGAGTATGCTGAGTATGGATGGCTGAGCATGGATGGGTGGATGAGTATGCTGAGTATGGATGGGTATGCCAAGTATGGATGGCTGAGTATGCTGAGTATGGATGGCTGAGCATGGATGGATGGATGAGTATGCTGAGTATGGATGGCTGAGCATGGATGGATGGATGAGTATGCGGAGTATGGATGGGGATGTTGAGTATGGATGACTGAGTATGCTGAGTATGGATGGCTGAGCATGGATGGATTGATGAGTATGCTGAGTATGGGTGAGTATGCTCAGTATGGATGGCTAAGCATGGATGGATGGATAAGTATGCTGAGTATGGATAAGTATGGATGGCTAAGCATGGATGGATGGATAAGTATGCTGAGTATGGATAAGTATGGATGGGAGAGCATGGATGGATGGATGAGTATGCTGAGGATGGATGAAGATGGATGGATGGATGGGTATGCTGAGCATGGATGGCTGAGTATGCTGAGTATGGATGGGTGAGCATGGATGAATGAGTATGCTGAGTATGGATGGGTGAGCATGGATGAATGGATGAGTATACTGAGTATGGATGGCTGAACATGGATGGATGAGTATGCTGAGTATGGATGGGTATGCTGAGCATGGATGACTGGGTATGGATGGGTGGCTGGATGAGGCTGCAATGGGCACATATCAGCGCTGTGGGCACTACACATCCAGTCCACAGCTCTGCTGCCACTGATCTCTCCCCTCGCACTGTACCAATAGGTACGGGGAGAGGAGAGAGGAACTGGACGTGATGCTGGTTTGTTTACTAGTGATCGCTCCATCATTTGACGGAGCGATCACGTGGTAAATGGCCATTATCAGCGGCCGTTTACCGTGATCCGTGATGCACCGGGTCCAGAGTCACGGATGTTCCCAGATGCGCGCCCCAGGGGGCACGCGAGAGCAGGATTCTGGGAGGACGTCAACGTACGCCCTCCCAGAGTTATCTGACCGCGCTGCAGCCGTCATTCGGCTATAGCGCGGTTGGCAAGCGGTTAAATAAAATATAATTATTAGATAAAACAACCTGAAATAATTTCTCAAACATTGACATCTGTGTTTCAGAGTAGTTGTTACTATTTCTTATTAATCCCATCACCGCATAAATCCAAGGTTGATACGGGATAGATGTATATAGGCTGGCAACGTCCCAAGTTACCAGCAGATCACTTTTCTGACATACCGAGACATTCTTCAATTTTAGCAAAAACTCATTAGTGTCTCTAATGTAAAATTTGGTGTCCCTCACTAAAGGGGACAAGATCTTGTCCAGAAACTGTGCTGAAGGAACAAAAATAGAATCTCTCCCTGAGACAATGGGATGTCCAGGTGGAGATTGACTGTTCTTATGGATTTTAGGCAGGGTGTATAGGACCGGAGTCTTTGTATGGGGAGGCAACAGAAATTCAAAAAGATCACGAGTGATAATCCCTTCCTTAAGTGCAAGTTTCAAAATATTTTCAAGCTGCTTCCTTACACCCCAAGTTGGGTCGTTGGCCACTTTTCTATATATCGTTTGATTATACAACTGACAGGTCACCTCATCCTCGTATAACGGTGGGTCCATGACGACCACCAATCCCCCTTTGTCAGCGGGCTTTACTATCATGTCCTCACGTTTGCCGAGTTCCTGCAAAGCTATTCTTTCCTTATATGATAAAATATTAGGTATATGGTCTCGATAGTCAATTTGAGACATAAGCTTTTCAACATCTCTGATCACTTCTTTAACAAAGGTTTCAACAGGGGTATAGGTAGTATTGAAACAAAGAGAGGTATGGTGGATAAATAAATTACGGTCCCTGCACCTGGAGGGAATGAACAGGGATTATGATCTATACTTATTTTTATGAAGTTTATGTGAAGTGTATTTTATGTTTTTCTTTCAGATTGAAGTGGATCATACAGGACAGGAAATATGGAATATTTTTGGTGATGGATTGTGTCATATAAGACAGTTCAAAGAGAAACAGACGTTTTGTTCCTTTTTTGTTTTTTCTGTTTTGTTTTCCTTTTTGCTTCTCTCATGATGACTGACTAATCTTTAGTGTAAATATGCATTCCTCTATATGTATTAAAAGAGGAATGATTAGATGAGAATGGGAATAATGTAGATTCTAATATCTACACCCAAGGGCGTAACTAGAAATCACAGGGCCCCATAGCAAAATGTTGTATGGGGCCCCCCTGCAAACAGCCCCCCCCTCCCCCCCCCCCCCACACACACACACAAAAAAAAACTAATTCCATTGAACAACAGATTACCACACTCATGTGGCACAGTACCCAGGCAACAGCTTAGATTAATTTCGAACAAACAAAAATTCAACAAAACAAAAATTTAAATAACCATATAATAAATTGCAAAATTCAAAGCATTGTGTGTACTACTCTTACTCTTTTATACTTAGGTTTTGTAAAGGGCAAACAACGCAAACTGCACCGGTTTAAGAGGAAAATTAACAGGATGACAACCTTGTAAGGGAAGGAAGAAATTAGGTCCAGTGACCAGTACAATCATTCATCAGTGACCATGAGATGACCAGTACAATCATTCGTCAGTGACCGTGAGGTGACCAGTACAATCATTCATCAGGGACCGTGAGGTGACCAGTACAATCATTCATCAGTGACCCTGAGATGACCAGTACAATCATTCATCAGTGACCATGAGGTGACCAGTACAATCATTCATCAGTGACCATGAGGTGACCAGTAAAAAATTCATCAGTGACCATGAGGTGACCAGTATAATCATTCATCAGTGACCATGACGTGACCAGTAAAATTATTCATAAGTGACCGTGACGTGACCAGTAAAATCATTCATCAGTGACTGTAATGTGACCAGTAAATTCAGTCATCAGTGACCTTGAGGTGACCAGTACAATCATTCATCAGTGACCGTGACGTGACCAGTACAATCATTCATCAGTGACCGTGAGGAAACTAGTAAAATCATTCATCAGTGACCGTGATGTGACCAGTCAAATCATTCATCAGTGACCATGACGTGACCAGTAAAATTATTCATAAGTGACCGTGACGTGACCAGTAAAATCATTCATCAGTGACTGTAATGTGACCAGTAAATTCAGTCATCAGTGACCTTGAGGTGACCAGTACAATCATTCATCAGTGACCGTGACGTGACCAGTACAATCATTCATCAGTGACCGTGAGGAAACTAGTAAAATCATTCATCAGTGACCGTGATGTGACCAGTCAAATCATTCATCAGTGGCCATGAGGTGACCAGTGCAATCATTCATCAGTGACCATGAGGTGACCAGTACAATCATTCATCAGTGACCATGAGGTGACCAGTGCAATCATTCATCAGTGACCATGAGGTGACCAGTACAATCATTCATCAGTGACCATGAGGTGACCAGTACAATCATTCATCAGTGACCGTGAGGTGACCAGTACAATCATTCATCAGTGACCATGACGTGACCAGTAAAATCATTCATCAGTGACCGTGACGTGACCAGTAAAATCATTCATCAGTGACCGTAACGTGACCAGTAAATTCAGTCATCAGTGACCTTGAGGTGACCAGTACAATCATTCATTAGTGACCATGACATGACCAGTACAATCATTCATCAGTGACCGTGAGGAGACCAGTAAAATCATTCATCAGTGACCGTGACATGACCAGTAAAATCATTCATCAGTGACCATGACGTGACCAGTAAAATCATTCATCAGTGACCGTGACGTGACCAGTAAAATCATTCATCAGTAACCGTGA
The DNA here is from genome assembly GCF_042186555.1 of Aquarana catesbeiana. NCBI lineage: Eukaryota > Metazoa > Chordata > Amphibia > Anura > Ranidae > Aquarana > Aquarana catesbeiana. The sequence continues at coordinate 172,042,202 of NC_133329.1, read as the reverse complement.
CGTGACCAGTAAATTCATTCATCAGTGACCATGAGGTGACCAGTACAATCATTCATCAGTGATCATGAGGTGACCAGTAAATCATTCATCAGTGACCGTGAGGTGACCAGTATAATCATTCATCAGTGACCATGACGTGACCAGTAAAATTATTCATCAGTGACCGTGACGTGACCAGTAAAATCATTCATCAGTGACCATAATGTGACCAGTAAATTCAGTCATCAGTGACCTTGAGGTGACCAGTACAATCATTCATCAGTGACCGTGACGTGACCAGTACAATCATTCATCAGTGACCGTGAGGAGACTAGTAAAATTATTCATCAGTGACCGTGACGTGACCAGTCAAATCATTCATCAGTGACCATGAGGTGACCAGTGCAATCATTCATCAGTGACCATGAGGTGACCAGTACAATCATTCATCAGTGACCATGAGGTGACCAGTGCAATCATTCATCAGTGACCATGAGGTGACCAGTACAATCATTGATTAGTGACCATGAGGTGACCAGTACAATCATTCATCAGTGACCGTGAGGTGACCAGTACAATCATTCATCAGTGACCATGACGTGACCAGTAAAATCATTCATCAGTGACCGTGACGTGACCAGTAAAATCATTCATCAGTGACCGTAACGTGACCAGTAAATTCAGTCATCAGTGACCTTGAGGTGACCAGTACAATCATTCATCAGTGACCGTGACGTGACCAGTACAATCATTCATCAGTGACCATGAGGAGACTAGTAAAATCATTCATCAGTGACCGTGACGTGACCAGTCAAATCATTCATCAGTGACCATGAGGTGACCAGTGCAATCATTCATCAGTGACCATGAGGTGACCAGTACAATCATTCATCAGTGACCATGAGGTGACCAGTACAATCATTCATCAGTGACCATGAGGTGACCAGTACAATCATTCATCAGTGACCGTGAGGTGACCAGTACAATCATTCATCAGTGACCGTGACGTGACCAGTAAAATCATTCATTAGTGACCGTGACGTGACCAGTAAAATCATTCATCAGTGACCGTAACGTGACCAGTAAATTCAGTCATCAGTGACCTTGAGGTGACCAGTACAATCATTCATCAGTGACCGTGACATGACCAGTACAATCATTCATCAGTGACCGTGAGGAGACCAGTAAAATCATTCATCAGTGACCGTGACATGACCAGTAAAATCATTCATCAGTAACCATGACGTAACCAGTAAAATCATTCATCAGTGACCGTGACGTGACCAGTAAAATCATTCATCAGTAACCGTGACGTGACCAGTAAATTCATTCATCAGTGACCATGAGGTGACCAGTACAATCATTCATCAGTGACCATGAGGTGACCAGTACAATCATTCATCAGTGACCATGAGGTGACCAGTAAATCATTCATCAGTGACCGTGACGTGACCAGTACAACCATTCATCAGTGACCATGACGTGACCAGTACAATCATTAATCAGTGACCGTGACGTGACCAGTACAATCATTCATCAGTGACCGTGACGTGACCAGTACAATCATTAATCAGTGACCGTGACGTGACCAGTACAATCATTCATCAGTGACCATGAGGTGACCAGTACAATCATTCATCAGTGACCATGAGGTGACCAGTAAATCATTCATCAGTGACCATGAGGTGACCAGTAAAATCATTCATCTTTGACCATGAGGAGACCAGTAAAATCATTCATCAGTGACCTTGAGGTGACCAGTACAATCATTCATCAGTGACCATGAGGTGACCAGTAAATCATTCATCAGTGACCATGAGGTGACCAGTAAATCATTCATCAGTGACCATGAGGAGACCAGTGCAGCCTGCAGGACATTAATACAGCAGTTACTATACAGTGTAGGACATTTACCCCCCTCCCCCGCCATGCTGCATATTAGAGAACAGACAGTTTATATTCCTCCAGCCGTATGGAATCACTGAATGCATCAGATTAGTTTAGCTGTGGATGGTAGTGTACTGCTGCTGCTTACTTGAACCAAGTGAATGATCTCTGAATCTGTCTCTGGCGCTCTGCAATAAAGTAGAGGTTCCTCCTCGGTGGCGCTGCCTGGCTCCTCTTAGTTGCAGGCTCTGCAGTAGCTCTCGACGCTCCTCCCTCCTCCGGCCGAGTGACGTCACGCCGCTGGGATGGGGATGGCGTCGGGCCGGTGTTCTGTCTTCTGTGCAGGACAGTCGCAGGAGCTTGCTGATGCCACTCGGCAGCGGGCCCCCGGCTGAGGGCCCCACTTGGCAGCGGGCCGGGGCCCCATAATGACCGTGGGTCCCATAGCTACCGCGTGTGGTGCTTTGGCGGTAGTTCCGCCACTGGTGACCAGTAAAATCATTCATCAGTGACCGTGATGTGACCAGTAAATTCATTCATCAGTGACCATGAGGTGACCAGTACAATCATTCATCAGTGACTGTGACGTGACCAGTACAATCATTCATCAGTGACCATGAGGAGACCAGTAAAATCATTAATTAGTGACCGTGACATGACCAGTCAAATCATTCATCAGTGACCATGAGGTGACCAGTGCAATCATTCATCAGTGACCATGAGGTGACCAGTTCAATCATTCATCAGTGACCATGAGGTGACCAGTACAATCATTCATCAGTGACCGTGAGGTGACCAGTACAATCATTTATCAGTGACCGTGACGTGACCAGTAAAATCATTCATCAGTGACTGTGACCAGTAAAATCATTCATCAGTGACCGTGATGTGACCAGTAAAATCATTCATCAGTGACCGTTACGTGACCAGTAAATTCATTTATCAGTGACCATGAGATGACCAGTACAATCATTCATCAGTGACCATGAGGTGACCAGTAAATCATTCATCAGTGACCATGAAGTGAGCAGTACAATCATTCATCAGTGACTGTGACGTGACCAGTACAATCATTCATCAGTGACCATGACATGACCAGTACAATCATTCATCAGTGACCGTGAGGTGACCAGTACAATCATTCATCAGTGACCATGAGGTGACCAGTACAATCATTCATCAGTGACCATGAGGTGACCAGTACAATCATTCATCAGTGACCGTGAGGTGACCAGTACAATCATTCATCAGTGACCATGATGTGACCAGTAAAATCATTCATCAGTGACTGTGACGTGACCAGTAAAATCATTCATCAGTGACCGTAACGTGACCAGTAAATTCAGTCATCAGTGACCTTGAGGTGACCAGTACAATCATTCATCAGTGACCATGACGTGACCAGTACAATTATACATCAGTGACCGTGAGGAGACTAGTAAAATCATTCATCAGTGACCGTGACGTGACCAGTCAAATCATTCATCAGTGACCATGAGGTGACCAGTGCAATCATTCATCAGTGACCATGAGGTGACCAGTACAATCATTCATCAGTGACCATGAGGTGACCAGTGCAATCATTCATCAGTGACCATGAGGTGACCAGTACAATCATTCATCAGTGACCGTGAGGTGACCAGTACAATCATTCATCAGTGACCATGACGTGACCAGTAAAATCATTGATTAGTGACCGTGACGTGACCAGTAAAATCATTCATCAGTGACCATAACGTGACCAGTAAATTCAGTCATCAGTGACCTTGAGGTGACCAGTACAATCATTCATCAGTGACCATGACATGACCAGTACAATCATTCATCAGTGACCTTGAGGAGACCAGTAAAATCATTCATCAGTGACCGTGACATGACCAATAAAATCATTCATCAGTGACCATGACGTGACCAGTAAAATCATTCATCAGTGACCGTGACGTGACCAGTAAAATCATTCATCAGTAACCGTGACGTGACCAGTAAATTCATTCATCAGTGACCATGAGGTGACCAGTACAATCATTCATCAGTGACCATGAGGTGACCAGTACAATCATTCATCAGTGACCATGAGGTGACCAGTAAATCATTCATCAGTGACCTTGAGGTGACCAGTACAATCATTCATCAGTGACCGTGACGTGACCAGTACAATCATTCATCAGTGACCGTGAGGAGACTAGTAAAATCATTCATCAGTGACCGTGACGTGACCAGTCAAATCATTCATCAGTGACCATGAGGTGACCAGTGCAATCATTCATCAGTGACCATGAGGTGACCAGTACAATCATTCATCAGTGACCATGAGGTGACCAGTGCAATCATTCATCAGTGACCATGAGGTGACCAGTACAATCATTCATCAGTGACCATGAGGTGACCAGTACAATCATTCATCAGTGACCGTGAGGTGACCAGTACAATCATTCATCAGTGACCATGACGTGACCAGTAAAATCATTCATCAGTGACCGTGACGTGACCAGTAAAATCATTCATCAGTGACCGTAACGTGACCAGTAAATTCAGTCATCAGTGACCTTGAGGTGACCAGTAAAATCATTCATCAGTGACCGTGACGTGACCAGTACAATCATTCATCAGTGACCGTGAGGAGACTAGTAAAATCATTCATCAGTGACCGTGACGTGACCAGTCAAATCATTCATCAGTGACCATGAGGTGACCAGTGCAATCATTCATCAGTGACCATGAGGTGACCAGTGCAATCATTCATCAGTGACCATGAGGTGACCAGTACAATCATTCATCAGTGACCATGAGGTGACCAGTACAATCATTCATCAGTGACCGTGAGGTGACCAGTACAATCATTCATCAGTGACCGTGACGTGACCAGTAAAATCATTCATTAGTGACCGTGACGTGACCAGTAAAATCATTCATCAGTGACCGTAACGTGACCAGTAAATTCAGTCATCAGTGACCTTGAGGTGACCAGTACAATCATTCATCAGTGACCGTGACATGACCAGTACAATCATTCATCAGTGACCGTGAGGAGACCAGTAAAATCATTCATCAGTGACCGTGACATGACCAGTAAAATCATTCATCAGTGACCATGACGTAACCAGTAAAATCATTCATCAGTGACCGTGACGTGACCAGTAAAATCATTCATCAGTAACCGTGACGTGACCAGTAAATTCATTCATCAGTGACCATGAGGTGACCAGTACAATCATTCATCAGTGACCATGAGGTGACCAGTACAATCATTCATCAGTGACCATGAGGTGACCAGTAAATCATTCATCAGTGACCGTGACGTGACCAGTACAATCATTCATCAGTGACCGTGACGTGACCAGTACAATCATTAATCAGTGACCGTGACGTGACCAGTACAATCATTCATCAGTGACCGTGACGTGACCAGTAAAATCATTAATCAGTGACCGTGACGTGACCAGTACAATCATTCATCAGTGACCATGAGGTGACCAGTAAATCATTCATCAGTGACCATGAGATGACCAGTAAAATCATTCATCAGTGACCATGAGGAGACCAGTAAAATCATTCATCAGTGACCTTGAGGTGACCAGTACAATCATTCATCAGTGACCATGAGGTGACCAGTAAATCATTCATCAGTGACCATGAGGTGACCAGTAAATCATTCATCAGTGACCATGAGGAGACCAGTGCAGCCTGCAGGACATTAATACAGCAGTTACTATACAGTGTAGGACATTTACCCCCCTCCCCCGCCATGCTGCATATTAGAGAACAGACAGTTTATATTCCTCCAGCCGTATGGCATCACTGAATGCATCAGATTAGTTTAGCTGTGGATGGTAGTGTACTGCTGCTGCTTACTTGAATCAACGTGAATGATCTCTGAATCTGTCTCTGGCGCTCTGCAATAAAGTAGAGGTTCCTCCTCGGTGGCGCTGCCTGGCTCCTCTTAGTTGCAGGCTCTGCAGTAGCTCTCGACGCTCCTCCCTCCTCCGGCCGAGTGACGTCACGCCGCTGGGATGGGGATGGCGTCGGGCCGGTGTTCTGTCTTCTGTGCAGGACAGTCGCAGGAGCTTGCTAATGCCACTCGGCAGCGGGCCCCCGGCTGAGGGCCCCACTTGGCAGCGGGCCGGGGCCCCATAATGACCGTGGGCCCCATAGCTACCGCGTGTGGCGCTTTGGCGGTAGTTCCGCCACTGGTGACCAGTAAAATCATTTATCAGTGACCGTGATGTGACCAGTAAATTTATTCATCAGTGACCATGAGGTGACCAGTACAATCATTCATCAGTGACTGTGACGTGACCAGTACAATCATTCATTAGTGACCATGAGGAGACCAGTAAAATCATTAATTAGTGACCGTGACATGACCAGTCAAATCATTCATCAGTGACCATGAGGTGACCAGTGCAATCATTCATCAGTGACCATGAGGTGACCAGTACAATCATTCATCAGTGACCATGAGGTGACCAGTACAATCATTCATCAGTGACCGTGAGGTGACCAGTACAATCATTTATCAGTGACCGTGACGTGACCAGTAAAATCATTCATCAGTGACTGTGACCAGTAAAATCATTCATCAGTGACCGTGATGTGACCAGTAAAATCATTCATCAGTGACCGTGACGTGACCAGTAAATTCATTTATCAGTGACCATGAGATGACCAGTACAATCATTCATCAGTGACCATGAGGTGACCAGTAAATCATTCATCAGTGACCATGAAGTGAGCAGTACAATCACTCATCAGTGACTGTGACGTGACCAGTACAATCATTCATCAGTGACCATGACATGACCAGTACAATCATTCATCAGTGACCGTGAGGTGACCAGTACAATCATTCATCAGTGACCATGTGGTGACCAGTACAATCATTCATCAGTGACCATGAGGTGACCAGTACAATCATTCATCAGTGACCGTGAGGTGACCAGTAAAATCATTCATCAGTGACCGTGACGTGACCAGTAAAATCATTCATCAGTGACCGTAACGTGACCAGTAAATTCAGTCATCAGTGACCTTGAGGTGACCAGTACAATCATTCATCAGTGACCGTGACGTGACCAGTACAATCATTCATCGGTGACCGTGAGGAGACTAGTAAAATCATTCATCAGTGACCGTGACGTGACCAGTCAAATCATTCATCAGTGACCATGAGGTGACCAGTGCAATCATTCATCAGTGACCATGAGGTGACCAGTACAATCATTCATCAGTGACCAAGAGGTGACCAGTGCAATCATTCATCAGTGACCATGAGGTGACCAGTACAATCATTCATCAGTGACCATGAGGTGACCAGTACAATCATTCATCAGTGACCGTGAGGTGACCAGTACAATCATTCATCAGTGACCATGACGTGACCAGTAAAATCATTCATTAGTGACCGTGACGTGACCAGTAAAATCATTCATCAGTGACCATAACGTGACCAGTAAATTCAGTCTTCAGTGACCTTGAGGTGACCAGTACAATCATTCATCAGTGACCATGACATGACCAGTACAATCATTCATCAGTGACCGTGAGGAGACCAGTAAAATCATTCATCAGTGACCGTGACATGACCAGTAAAATCATTCATCAGTGACCATGACGTGACCAGTAAAATCATTCATCAGTGACCGTGACGTGACCAGTAAAATCATTCATCAGTAACCGTGACGTGACCAGTAAATTCATTTATCAGTGACCATGAGATGACCAGTACAATCATTCATCAGTGACCATGAGGTGACCAGTACAATCATTCATCAGTGACCATGAGGTGACCAGTACAATCATTCATCAGTGACCATGAGGTGACCAGTAAATCATTCATCAGTGACCTTGAGGTGACCAGTACAATCATTCATCAGTGACCGTGACGTGACCAGTACAATCATTCATCAGTGACCGTGAGGAGACTAGTAAAATCATTCATCAGTGACCATGACGTGACCAGTAAAATCATTCATCAGTGACCATGACGTGACCAGTAAAATCATTCATCAGTAACCGTGACGTGACCAGTAAATTCATTTATCAGTGACCATGAGATGACCAGTACAATCATTCATCAGTGACCATGAGGTGACCAGTAAATCATTCATCAGTGACCATGAAGTGACCAGTACAATCATTCATCAGTGACTGTGACGTGACCAGTACAATCATTCATCAGTGACCATGACATGACCAGTACAATCATTCATCAGTGACCGTGACGTGACCAGTACAATCATTCATCAGTGACCGTGAGGAGACTAGTAAAATCATTCATCAGTGACCGTGACGTGACCAGTCAAATCATTCATCAGTGACCATGAGATGACCAGTGCAATCATTCATCAGTGACCATGAGGTGACCAGTACAATCATTCATCAGTGACCATGAGGTGACCAGTGCAATCATTCATCAGTGACCATGAGGTGACCAGTGCAATCATTTATCAGTGACCATGAGGTGACCAGTGCAATCATTCATCAGTGACCATGAGGTGACCAGTGCAATCATTCATCAATGACCATGAGGTGACCAGTACAATCATTCATCAGTGACCGTGAGGTGACCAGTACAATCATTCATCAGTGACCATGACGTGACCAGTAAAATCATTCATTAGTGACCGTGACGTGACCAGTAAAATCATTCATCGGTGACCGTAACGTGACTAGTAAATTCAGTCATCAGTGACCTTGAGGTGACCAGTACAATCATTCATCAGTGACCGTGAGGAGACCAGTAAAATCATTCATCAGTGACCGTGACATGACCAGTAAAATCATTCATCAGTGACCATGACGTGACCAGTAAAATCATTCATCAGTGACCATGACGTGACCAGTAAAATCATTCATCAGTAACCGTGACGTGACCAGTAAATTCATTTATCAGTGACCATGAGATGACCAGTACAATCATTCATCAGTGACCATGAGGTGACCAGTAAATCATTCATCAGTGACCATGAAGTGACCAGTACAATCATTCATCAGTGACTGTGACGTGACCAGTACAATCATTCATCAGTGACCATGACATGACCAGTACAATCATTCATCAGTGACCGTGAGGTGACCAGTACAATCATTCATCAGTGACCATGACATGACCAGTAAAATCATTCATTAGTGACCGTGACGTGACCAGTAAAATCATTCATCAGTGACCGTAACGTGACCAGTAAATTCAGTCATCAGTGACCTTGAGGTGACCAGTACAATCATTCATCAGTGACCGTGACATGACCAGTACAATCATTCATCAGTGACCGTGAGGAGACCAGTAAAATCATTCATCAGTGACCGTGACATGACCAGTAAAATCATTCATCAGTGACCATGACGTAACCAGTAAAATCATTCATCAGTGACCGTGACGTGACCAGTAAAATCATTCATCAGTAACCGTGACGTGACCAGTAAATTCATTCATCAGTGACCATGAGGTGACCAGTACAATCATTCATCAGTGACCATGAGGTGACCAGTACAATCATTCATCAGTGACCATGAGGTGACCAGTAAATCATTCATCAGTGACCGTGACGTGACCAGTACAATCATTCATCAGTGACCGTGACGTGACCAGTACAATCATTAATCAGTGACCGTGACGTGACCAGTACAATCATTCATCAGTGACCGTGACGTGACCAGTACAATCATTAATCAGTGACCGTGACGTGACCAGTATAATCATTCATCAGTGACCATGAGGTGACCAGTAAAATCATTCATCAGTGACCATGAGGAGACCAGTAAAATCATTCATCAGTGACCACGACGTGACCAGTACAATCATTCATCAGTGACCATGAGGTGACCAGTACAATCATTCATCAGTGACCTTGAGGTGACCAGTACAATCATTCATCAGTGACCATGAGGTGACCAGTAAATCATTCATCAGTGACCATGAGGTGACGAGTAAATCATTCATCAGTGACCATGAGGAGACCAGTGCAGCCTGCAGGACATTAATACAGCAGTTACTATACAGTGTAGGACATTTACCCCCCTCCCCCGCCATGCTGCATATTAGAGAACAGACAGTTTATATTCCTCCAGCCATATGGCATCACTGAATGCATCAGATTAGTTTAGCTGTGGATGGTAGTGTACTGCTGCTGCTTACTTGAATCAACGTGAATGATCTCTGAATCTGTCTCTGGCGCTCTGCAATAAAGTAGAGGTTCCTCCTCGGTGGCGCTGCCTGGCTCCTCTTAGTTGCAGGCTCTGCAGTAGCTCTCGACGCTCCTCCCTCCTCCGGCCGAGTGACGTCACGCCGCTGGGATGGGGATGGCGTCGGGCCGGTGTTCTGTCTTCTGTGCAGGACAGTCGCAGGAGCTTGCTGATGCCACTTGGCAGCGGGCCCCCGGCTGAGGGCCCCACTTGGCAGCGGGCCGGGGCCCCATAATGACCGTGGGCCCCATAGCTACCGCGTGTGGCACTTTGGCGGTTGTTCCGCCACTGGTGACTAGTAAAATCATTCATCAGTGACCGTGATGTGACCAGTAAATTTATTCATCAGTGACCATGAGGTGACCAGTACAATCATTCATCAGTGACTGTGACGTGACCAGTACAATCATTCATCAGTGACCATGAGGAGACCAGTAAAATCATTAATTAGTGACCGTGACATGACCAGTCAAATCATTCATCAGTGACCATGAGGTGACCAGTGCAATCATTCATCAGTGACCATGAGGTGACCAGTACAATCATTCATCAGTGACCATGAGGTGACCAGTACAATCATTCATCAGTGACCGTGAGGTGACCAGTACAATCATTTATCAGTGACCATGACGTGACCAGTAAAATCATTCATCAGTGACTGTGACCAGTAAAATCATTCATCAGTGACCGTGATGTGACCAGTAAAATCATTCATCAGTGACCGTGACGTGACCAGTAAATTCATTTATCAGTGACCATGAGATGACCAGTACAATCATTCATCAGTGACCATGAGGTGACCAGTAAATCATTCATCAGTGACCATGAAGTGAGCAGTACAATCATTCATCAGTGACTGTGACGTGACCAGTACAATCATTCATCAGTGACCATGACATGACCAGTACAATCATTCATCAGTGACCGTGAGGTGACCAGTACAATCATTCATCAGTGACCATGAGGTGACCAGTACAATCATTCATCAGTGACCATGAGGTGACCAGTACAATCATTCATCAGTGACCGTGAGGTGACCAGTACAATCATTCATCAGTGACCATGATGTGACCAGTAAAATCATTCATCAGTGACCGTGACGTGACCAGTAAAATCATTCATCAGTGACCGTAACGTGACCAGTAAATTCAGTCATCAGTGACCTTGAGGTGACCAGTACAATCATTCATCAGTGACCGTGACGTGTCCAGTACAATCATTCATCAGTGACCGTGAGGAGACTAGTAAAATCATTCATCAGTGACCGTGACGTGACCAGTCAAATCATTCATCAGTGACCATGAGGTGACCAGTGCAATCATTCATCAGTGACCATGAGGTGACCAGTACAATCATTCATCAGTGACCATGAGGTGACCAGTGCAATCATTCATCAGTGACCATGAGGTGACCAGTACAATCATTCATCAGTGACCATGAGGTGACCAGTACAATCATTCATCAGTGACCATGACGTGACCAGTAAAATCATTCATTAGTGACCGTGACGTGACCAGTAAAATCATTCATCAGTGACCATAACGTGACCAGTAAATTCAGTCATCAGTGACCTTGAGGTGACCAGTACAATCATTCATCAGTGACCATGACATGACCAGTACAATCATTCATCAGTGACCGTGAGGAGACCAGTAAAATCATTCATCAGTGACCGTGACATGACCAGTAAAATCATTCATCAGTGACCATGACGTGACCAGTAAAATCATTCATCAGTGACCGTGACGTGACCAGTAAAATCATTCATCAGTAACCGTGACGTGACCAGTAAATTCATTCATCAGTAACCGTGACGTGACCAGTACAATCATTCATCAGTGACCATGAGGTGACCAGTACAATCATTCATCAGTGACCATGAGGTGACCAGTAAATCATTCATCAGTGACCTTGAGGTGACCAGTACAATCATTCATCAGTGACCGTGACGTGACCAGTACAATCATTCATCAGTGACCGTGAGGAGACTAGTAAAATCATTCATCAGTGACCGTGACGTGACCAGTCAAATCATTCATCAGTGACCATGAGATGACCAGTGCAATCATTCATCAGTGACCATGAGGTGACCAGTACAATCATTCATCAGTGACCATGAGGTGACCAGTGCAATCATTCATCAGTGACCATGAGGTGACCAGTAAATCATTCATCAGTGACCTTGAGGTGACCAGTACAATCATTCATCAGTGACCGTGACGTGACCAGTACAATCATTCATCAGTGACCGTGAGGAGACTAGTAAAATCATTCATCAGTGACCGTGACGTGACCAGTCAAATCATTCATCAGTGACCATGAGATGACCAGTGCAATCATTCATCAGTGACCATGAGGTGACCAGTACAATCATTCATCAGTGACCATGAGGTGACCAGTGCAATCATTCATCAGTGACCATGAGGTGACCAGTACAATTATTCATCAGTGACCATGAGGTGACCAGTACAATCATTCATCAGTGACCGTGAGGTGACCAGTACAATCATTCATCAGTGACCATGACGTGACCAGTAAAATCATTCATTAGTGACTGTGACGTGACCAGTAAAATCATTCATCGGTGACCGTAACGTGACCAGTAAATTCAGTCATCAGTGATCTTGAGGTGACCAGTACAATCATTCATCAGTGACCGTGAGGAGACCAGTAAAATCATTCATCAGTGACCGTGACATGACCAGTAAAATCATTCATCAGTGACCATGACGTGACCAGTAAAATCATTCATCAGTGACCGTGACGTGACCAGTAAAATCATTCATCAGTAACCGTGACGTGACCAGTAAATTCATTTATCAGTGACCATGAGATGACCAGTACAATCATTCATCAGTGACCATGAGGTGACCAGTAAATCATTCATCAGTGACCATGAAGTGACCAGTACAATCATTCATCAGTGACTGTGACGTGACCAGTACAATCATTCATCAGTGACCATGACATGACCAGTACAATCATTCATCAGTGACCGTGAGGTGACCAGTACAATCATTTATCAGTGACCATGACGTGACCAGTAAAATCATTCATTAGTGACCGTGACGTGACCAGTAAAATCATTCATCAGTGACCGTAACGTGACCAGTAAATTCAGTCATCAGTGACCTTGAGGTGACCAGTACAATCATTCATCAGTGACCGTGACATGACCAGTACAATCATTCATCAGTGACCGTGAGGAGACCAGTAAAATCATTCATCAGTGACCGTGACATGACCAGTAAAATCATTCATCAGTGACCATGACGTAACCAGTAAAATCATTCATCAGTGACTGTGACGTGACCAGTAAAATCATTCATCAGTAACCGTGACGTGACCAGTAAATTCATTCATCAGTGACCATGAGGTGACCAGTACAATCATTCATCAGTGACCATGAGGTGACCAGTACAATCATTCATCAGTGACCATGAGGTGACCAGTAAATCATTCATCAGTGACCGTGACGTGACCAGTACAATCATTCATCAGTGACCGTGACGTGACCAGTAGAATCATTAATCAGTGACCGTGACGTGACCAGTACAATCATTCATCAGTGACCGTGACGTGACCAGTACAATCATTAATCAGTGACCGTGACGTGACCAGTACAATCATTCATCAGTGACCATGAGGTGACCAGTACAATCATTCATCAGTGACCATGAGGTGACCAGTAAATCATTCATCAGTGACCATGAGGTGACCAGTAAAATCATTCATCAGTGACCATGAGGAGACCAGTAAAATCATTCATCAGTGACCACGACGTGACCAGTACAATCATTCATCAGTGACCATGAGGTGACCAGTACAATCATTCATCAGTGACCTTGAGGTGACCAGTACAATCATTCATCAGTGACCATGAGGTGACCAGTAAATCATTCATCAGTGACCATGAGGTGACCAGTAAATCATTCATCAGTGACCATGAGGAGACCAGTGCAGCCTGCAGGACATTAATACAGCAGTTACTATACAGTGTAGGACATTTACCCCCCTCCCCCGCCATGCTGCATATTAGAGAACAGACAGTTTATATTCCTCCAGCCGTATGGCATCACTGAATGCATCAGATTAGTTTAGCTGTGGATGGTAGTGTACTGCTGCTGCTTACTTGAATCAACGTGAATGATCTCTGAATCTGTCTCTGGCGCTCTGCAATAAAGTAGAGGTTCCTCCTCGGTGGCGCTGCCTGGCTCCTCTTAGTTGCAGGCTCTGCAGTAGCTCTCGACGCTCCTCCCTCCTCCGGCCGAGTGACGTCACGCCGCTGGGATGGGGATGGCGTCGGGCCGGTGTTCTGTCTTCTGTGCAGGACAGTCGCAGGAGCTTGCTGATGCCACTCGGCAGCGGGCCCCCGGCTGAGGGCCCCACTTGGCAGCGGGCTGGGGCCCCATAATGACCGTGGGCCCCATAGCTACCGCGTGTGGCGCTTTGGCGGTAGTTCCGCCACTGGTGACTAGTAAAATCATTCATCAGTGACCGTGATGTGACCAGTAAATTTATTCATCAGTGACCATGAGGTGACCAGTACAATTATTCATCAGTGACTGTGACGTGACCAGTACAATCATTCATCAGTGACCATGAGGAGACCAGTAAAATCATTAATTAGTGACCGTGACATGACCAGTCAAATCATTCATCAGTGACCATGAGGTGACCAGTGCAATCATTCATCAGTGACCATGAGGTGACCAGTACAATCATTCATCAGTGACCATGAGGTGACCAGTACAATCATTCATTAGTGACCGTGAGGTGACCAGTACAATCATTTATCAGTGACCATGACGTGACCAGTAAAATCATTCATCAGTGACTGTGACCAGTAAAATCATTCATCAGTGACCGTGATGTGACCAGTAAAATCATTCATCAGTGACCGTGACGTGACCAGTAAATTCATTTATCAGTGACCATGAGATGACCAGTACAATCATTCATCAGTGACCATGAAGTGAGCAGTACAATCATTCATCAGTGACTGTGACGTGACCAGTACAATCATTCATCAGTGACCATGACATGACCAGTACAATCATTCATCAGTGACCGTGAGGTGACCAGTACAATCATTCATCAGTGACCATGAGGTGACCAGTACAATCATTCATCAGTGACCATGAGGTGACCAGTACAATCATTCATCAGTGACCGTGAGGTGACCAGTACAATCATTCATCAGTGACCATGATGTGACCAGTAAAATCATTGATCAGTGACCGTGACGTGACCAGTAAAATCATTCATCAGTGACCGTAACGTGACCAGTAAATTCAGTCATCAGTGACCTTGAGGTGACCAGTACAATCATTCATCAGTGACCGTGACGTGACCAGTACAATCATTCATCAGTGACCGTGAGGAGACTAGTAAAATCATTCATCAGTGACCGTGACGTGACCAGTCAAATCATTCATCAGTGACCATGAGGTGACCAGTGCAATCATTCATCAGTGACCATGAGGTGACCAGTACAATCATTCATCAGTGACCATGAGGTGACCAGTGCAATCATTCATCAGTGACCATGAGGTGACCAGTACAATCATTCATCAGTGACCATGAGGTGACCAGTACAATCATTCATCAGTGACCGTGAGGTGACCAGTACAATCATTCATCAGTGACCATGATGTGACCAGTAAAATCATTCATTAGTGACCGTGACGTGACCAGTAAAATCATTCATCAGTGACCATAACGTGACCAGTAAATTCAGTCATCAGTGACCTTGAGGTGACCAGTACAATCATTCATCAGTGACCATGACATGACCAGTACAATCATTCATCAGTGACCGTGAGGAGACCAGTAAAATCATTCATCAGTGACCGTGACATGACCAGTAAAATCATTCATCAGTGACCATGACGCGACCAGTAAAATCATTCATCAGTGACCGTGACGTGACCAGTAAAATCATTCATCAGTAACCGTGACGTGACCAGTAAATTCATTCATCAGTGACCATGAGGTGACCAGTACAATCATTCATCAGTGACCGTGACATGACCAGTACAATCATTCATCAGTGACCGTGAGGAGACCAGTAAAATCATTCATCAGTGACCGTGACATGACCAGTAAAATCATTCATCAGTGACCATGACGTAACCAGTAAAATCATTCATCAGTGACTGTGACGTGACCAGTAAAATCATTCATCAGTAACCGTGACGTGACCAGTAAATTCATTCATCAGTGACCATGAGGTGACCAGTACAATCATTCATCAGTGACCATGAGGTGACCAGTACAATCATTCATCAGTGACCATGAGGTGACCAGTAAATCATTCATCAGTGACCGTGACGTGACCAGTACAATCATTCATCAGTGACCGTGACGTGACCAGTAGAATCATTAATCAGTGACCGTGACGTGACCAGTACAATCATTCATCAGTGACCGTGACGTGACCAGTACAATCATTAATCAGTGACCGTGACGTGACCAGTACAATCATTCATCAGTGACCATGAGGTGACCAGTACAATCATTCATCAGTGACCATGAGGTGACCAGTAAATCATTCATCAGTGACCATGAGGTGACCAGTAAAATCATTCATCAGTGACCATGAGGAGACCAGTAAAATCATTCATCAGTGACCACGACGTGACCAGTACAATCATTCATCAGTGACCATGAGGTGACCAGTACAATCATTCATCAGTGACCTTGAGGTGACCAGTACAATCATTCATCAGTGACCATGAGGTGACCAGTAAATCATTCATCAGTGACCATGAGGTGACCAGTAAATCATTCATCAGTGACCATGAGGAGACCAGTGCAGCCTGCAGGACATTAATACAGCAGTTACTATACAGTGTAGGACATTTACCCCCCTCCCCCGCCATGCTGCATATTAGAGAACAGACAGTTTATATTCCTCCAGCCGTATGGCATCACTGAATGCATCAGATTAGTTTAGCTGTGGATGGTAGTGTACTGCTGCTGCTTACTTGAATCAACGTGAATGATCTCTGAATCTGTCTCTGGCGCTCTGCAATAAAGTAGAGGTTCCTCCTCGGTGGCGCTGCCTGGCTCCTCTTAGTTGCAGGCTCTGCAGTAGCTCTCGACGCTCCTCCCTCCTCCGGCCGAGTGACGTCACGCCGCTGGGATGGGGATGGCGTCGGGCCGGTGTTCTGTCTTCTGTGCAGGACAGTCGCAGGAGCTTGCTGATGCCACTCGGCAGCGGGCCCCCGGCTGAGGGCCCCACTTGGCAGCGGGCTGGGGCCCCATAATGACCGTGGGCCCCATAGCTACCGCGTGTGGCGCTTTGGCGGTAGTTCCGCCACTGGTGACTAGTAAAATCATTCATCAGTGACCGTGATGTGACCAGTAAATTTATTCATCAGTGACCATGAGGTGACCAGTACAATTATTCATCAGTGACTGTGACGTGACCAGTACAATCATTCATCAGTGACCATGAGGAGACCAGTAAAATCATTAATTAGTGACCGTGACATGACCAGTCAAATCATTCATCAGTGACCATGAGGTGACCAGTGCAATCATTCATCAGTGACCATGAGGTGACCAGTACAATCATTCATCAGTGACCATGAGGTGACCAGTACAATCATTCATTAGTGACCGTGAGGTGACCAGTACAATCATTTATCAGTGACCATGACGTGACCAGTAAAATCATTCATCAGTGACTGTGACCAGTAAAATCATTCATCAGTGACCGTGATGTGACCAGTAAAATCATTCATCAGTGACCGTGACGTGACCAGTAAATTCATTTATCAGTGACCATGAGATGACCAGTACAATCATTCATCAGTGACCATGAAGTGAGCAGTACAATCATTCATCAGTGACTGTGACGTGACCAGTACAATCATTCATCAGTGACCATGACATGACCAGTACAATCATTCATCAGTGACCGTGAGGTGACCAGTACAATCATTCATCAGTGACCATGAGGTGACCAGTACAATCATTCATCAGTGACCATGAGGTGACCAGTACAATCATTCATCAGTGACCGTGAGGTGACCAGTACAATCATTCATCAGTGACCATGATGTGACCAGTAAAATCATTGATCAGTGACCGTGACGTGACCAGTAAAATCATTCATCAGTGACCGTAACGTGACCAGTAAATTCAGTCATCAGTGACCTTGAGGTGACCAGTACAATCATTCATCAGTGACCGTGACGTGACCAGTACAATCATTCATCAGTGACCGTGAGGAGACTAGTAAAATCATTCATCAGTGACCGTGACGTGACCAGTCAAATCATTCATCAGTGACCATGAGGTGACCAGTGCAATCATTCATCAGTGACCATGAGGTGACCAGTACAATCATTCATCAGTGACCATGAGGTGACCAGTGCAATCATTCATCAGTGACCATGAGGTGACCAGTACAATCATTCATCAGTGACCATGAGGTGACCAGTACAATCATTCATCAGTGACCGTGAGGTGACCAGTACAATCATTCATCAGTGACCATGATGTGACCAGTAAAATCATTCATTAGTGACCGTGACGTGACCAGTAAAATCATTCATCAGTGACCATAACGTGACCAGTAAATTCAGTCATCAGTGACCTTGAGGTGACCAGTACAATCATTCATCAGTGACCATGACATGACCAGTACAATCATTCATCAGTGACCGTGAGGAGACCAGTAAAATCATTCATCAGTGACCGTGACATGACCAGTAAAATCATTCATCAGTGACCATGACGCGACCAGTAAAATCATTCATCAGTGACCGTGACGTGACCAGTAAAATCATTCATCAGTAACCGTGACGTGACCAGTAAATTCATTCATCAGTGACCATGAGGTGACCAGTACAATCATTCATCAGTGACGATGAGGTGACCAGTACAATCATTCATCAGTGACCATGAGGTGACCAGTAAATCATTCATCAGTGACCTTGAGGTGACCAGTACAATCATTCATCAGTGACCGTGACGTGACCAGTACAATCATTCATCAGTGACCGTGAGGAGACTAGTAAAATCATTCATCAGTGACCGTGACGTGACCAGTCAAATCATTCATCAGTGGCCATGAGATGACCAGTGCAATCATTAATCAGTGACCATGAGGTGACCAGTACAATCATTCATCAGTGACCATGAGGTGACCAGTGCAATCATTCATCAGTGACCATGAGGTGACCAGTACAATCATTCATCAGTGACCATGAGGTGACCAGTACAATCATTCATCAGTGACCGTGAGGTGACCAGTACAATCATTCATCAGTGACCATGACATGACCAGTAAAATCATTCATCAGTGACCATGACGTGACCAGTAAAATCATTCATCAGTGACCGTGACGTGACCAGTAAATCATTCATCAGTGACCATGAAGTGACCAGTACAATCATTCATCAGTGACTGTGACGTGACCAGTACAATCATTCATCAGTGACCATGACATGACCAGTACAATCATTCATCAGTGAAAGTGAGGTGACCAGTACAATCATTCATCAGTGACCATGACGTGACCAATAAAATCATTCATTAGTGACCGTGACGTGACCAGTAAAATCATTCATCAGTGACCGTAACGTGACCAGTAAATTCAGTCATCAGTGACCTTGAGGTGACCAGTACAATCATTCATCAGTGACCGTGACATGACCAGTACAATCATTCATCAGTGACCGTGAGGAGACCAGTAAAATCATTCATCAGTGACCGTGACATGACCAGTAAAATCATTCATCAGTGACCATGACGTAACCAGTAAAATCATTCATCAGTGACCGTGACGTGACCAGTAAAATCATTCATCAGTAACCGTGACGTGACCAGTAAATTCATTCATCAGTGACCATGAGGTGACCAGTACAATCATTCATCAGTGACCATGAGGTGACCAGTACAATCATTCATCAGTGACCATGAGGTGACCAGTAAATCATTCATCAGTGACCGTGACGTGACCAGTACAATCATTCATCAGTGACCGTGACGTGACCAGTACAATCATTAATCAGTGACCGTGACATGACCAGTACAATCATTCATCAGTGACCGTGACGTGACCAGTACAATCATTAATCAGTGACCGTGACGTGACCAGTACAATCATTCATCAGTGACCATGAGGTGACCAGTACAATCATTCATCAGTGACCATGAGGTGACCAGTAAATCATTCATCAGTGACCATGAGGTGACCAGTAAAATCATTCATCAGTGACCATGAGGAGACCAGTAAAATCATTCATCAGTGACGACGACGTGACCAGTACAATCATTCATCAGTGACCATGAGGTGACCAGTACAATCATTCATCAGTGACCTTGAGGTGACCAGTACAATCATTCATCAGTGACCATGAGGTGACCAGTAAATCATTCATCAGTGACCATGAGGTGACCAGTAAATCATTCATCAGTGACCATGAGGAGACCAGTGCAGCCTGCAGGACATTAATACAGCAGTTACTATACAGTGTAGGACATTTACCCCCCTCCCCCGCCATGCTGCATATTAGAGAACAGACAGTTTATATTCCTCCAGCCGTATTGCATCACTGAATGCATCAGATTAGTTTAGCTGTGGATGGTAGTGTACTGCTGCTGCTTACTTGAATCAACGTGAATGATCTCTGAATCTGTCTCTGGCGCTCTGCAATAAAGTAGAGGTTCCTCCTTGGTGGCGCTGGCTGGCTCCTCTTAGTTGCAGGCTCTGCAGTAGCTCTCGACGCTCCTCCCTCCTCCGGCCGAGTGACGTCACGCCGCTGGGATGGGGATGGCGTCGGGCCGGTGTTCTGTCTTCTGTGCAGGACAGTCGCAGGAGCTTGCTGATGCCACTCGGCAGCGGGCCCCCGGCTGAGGGCCCCACTTGGCAGCGGGCCGGGGCCCCATAATGACCGTGGGCCCCATAGCTACCGCGTGTGGTGCTTTGGCGGTAGTTCCACCACTGGTGACCAATAAAATCATTCATCAGTGACCGTGATGTGACCAGTAAATTCATTCATCAGTGACCATGAGGTGACTAGTACAATCATTCATCAGTGACCGTGACGTGACCAGTACAATCATTCATCAGTGACCATGAGGAGACCAGTAAAATCATTAATTAGTGACCGTGACATGACCAGTCAAATCATTCATCAGTGACCATGAGGTGACCAGTGCAATCATTCATCAGTGACCATGAGGTGACCAGTACAATCATTCATCAGTGACCATGAGGTGACCAGTACAATCATTCATCAGTGACCGTGAGGTGACCAGTACAATCATTTATAAGTGACCGTGACGTGACCAGTAAAATCATTCATCAGTGACTGTGACCGTGACGTGACCAGTAAAATCATTCATCAGTGACCGTGACGTGACCAGTAAGTTCATTTATCAGTGACCATGAGATGACCAGTACAATCATTCATCAGTGACCATGAGGTGACCAGTAAATCATTCATCAGTGACCATGAAGTGAGCAGTACAATCATTCATCAGTGACTGTGACGTGACCAGTACAATCATTCATCAGTGACCATGACATGACCAGTACAATCATTCATCAGTGACCATGACATGACCAGTACAATCATTCATCAGTGACCGTGAGGTGACCAGTACAATCATTCATCAGTGACCATGAGGTGACCAGTACAATCATTCATCAGTGACCATGAGGTGACCAGTACAATCATTCATCAGTGACCGTGAGGTGACCAGTACAATCATTCATCAGTGACCATGATGTGACCAGTAAAATCATTCATCAGTGACCGTGACGTGACCAGTAAAATCATTCATCAGTGACCGTAACGTGACCAGTAAATTCAGTCATCAGTGACCTTGAGGTGACCAGTACAATCATTCATCAGTGACCGTGACGTGACCAGTACAATCATTCATCAGTGACCGTGAGGAGACTAGTAAAATCATTCATCAGTGACCGTGACGTGACCAGTCAAATCATTCATCAGTGACCATGAGGTGACCAGTGCAATCATTCATCAGTGACCATGAGGTGACCAGTACAATCATTCATCAGTGACCATGAGGTGACCAGTGCAATCATTCATCAGTGACCATGAGGTGACCAGTGCAATCATTCATCAGTGACCATGAGGTGACCAGTACAATCATTCATCAGTGACCGTGAGGTGACCAGTACAATCATTCATCAGTGACCATGACGTGACCAGTAAAATCGTTTATTAGTCACCGTGACGTGACCAGTAAAATCATTCATCAGTGACCGTAACGTGACCAGTAAATTCAGTCATCAGTGACCTTGAGGTGACCAGTACAATCATTCATCAGTGACCGTGACATGACCAGTACAATCATTCATCAGTGACCGTGAGGAGACCAGTAAAATCATTCATCAGTGACCGTGACGTGACCAGTAAAATCATTCATCAGTGACCGTGACGTGACCAGTAAAATCATTCATCAGTAACCGTGACGTGACCAGTAAATTCATTCATCAGTGACCATGAGGTGACCAGTACAATCATTCATCAGTGACCATGAGGTGACCAGTACAATCATTCATCAGTGACCATGAGGTGACCAGTAAATCATTCATCAGTGACCTTGAGGTGACCAGTAAATCATTCATCAGTGACCTTGAGGTGACCAGTACAATCATTCATCAGTGACCGTGACGTGACCAGTACAATCATTCATCAGTGACCGTGAGGAGACTAGTAAAATCATTCATCAGTGACCGTGACGTGACCAGTCAAATCATTCATCAGTGACCATGAGGTGACCAGTGCAATCATTCATCAGTGACCATGAGGTG
This sequence comes from Aquarana catesbeiana, assembly GCF_042186555.1. Classification (NCBI taxonomy): domain Eukaryota; kingdom Metazoa; phylum Chordata; class Amphibia; order Anura; family Ranidae; genus Aquarana; species Aquarana catesbeiana. The sequence goes on along the minus strand of NC_133329.1, from coordinate 172,019,349 downwards.
ACCAGTACAATCATTCATCAGTGACCATGAGGTGACCAGTGCAATCATTCATCAGTGACCATGAGGTGACCAGTACAATCATTCATCAGTGACCATGAGGTGACCAGTACAATCATTCATCAGTGACCGTGAGGTGACCAGTAAAATCATTCATCAGTGACCATGACGTGACCAGTAAAATCATTCATTAGTGACCGTGACGTGACCAGTAAAATCATTCATCGGTGACCGTAACGTGACCAGTAAATTCAATCATCAGTGACCTTGAGGTGACCAGTACAATCATTCATCAGTGACCGTGACATGACCAGTACAATCATTCATCAGTGACCGTGAGGAGACCAGTAAAATCATTCATCAGTGACCGTGACATGACCAGTAAAATCATTCATCAGTGACCATGACGTGACCAGTAAAATCATTCATCAGTGACCGTGACGTGACCAGTAAAATCATTCATCAGTAACCGTGACGTGACCAGTAAATTCATTTATCAGTGACCATGAGATGACCAGTACAATCATTCATCAGTGACCATGAGGTGACCAGTAAATCATTCATCAGTGACCATGAAGTGACCAGTACAATCATTCATCAGTGACTGTGAGGTGACCAGTACAATCATTCATCGGTGACCGTGAGGTGACCAGTACAATCATTCATCAGTGACCATGAGGTGACCAGTACAATCATTCATCAGTGACCATGAGGTGACCAGTAAATCATTCATCAGTTGACCGTGAGGTGACCATTACAATCATTCATCAGTGACTTTGAGGTGACTAGTACAATCATTCATCAGTGACCGTGAGGTGACCAGTACAATCATTCATCAGTGACCATGAGGTGACCAGTGCAGCCTGCAGGACATTAATACAGCAGTTACTATGGTAGTGTACTGCTGCTGCTTACTTGAATCAACGTGAATGATCTCTGAATCTGTCTCTGGCTCTCTGCAATAAAGTAGAGGTTCCTCCTCGGCGGCGCTGCCTGGCTCCTCTTAGTTGCAGGCTCTGCAGTAGCTCTCGACGCTCCTCCCTCCTCCGGCCGAGTGACGTCACGCCGCTGGGATGGGGATGGCGTTGGGCCGGTGTTCTGTCTTCTGTCCAGGACAGTTACAGGAGCTTGCCGATGCCACTCGGCAGCGGGCCCCCAGCTGAGGGTCCCACTCGGCAGCGGGCCGGGGGCCACATAACGACCGCGGGCCCCACAGCAACCATGTGTGTCGCTATGGCGGTAGTTCCGCCACTGTCTACACCGTTAAGGGTTTGGATTTAGATTATTTGCCTATTAGCTGTATAGAGAATGCACTAGATTTAGTCTATGGAGGGTTAACTTAATTTTGGGTTGTAATGGAACAAAGGGATACACCTGTTAAGCGACACCCTGTGATGTTGGTTTAAATATTTGGAGTTTTGTATAGATTGTTGCACACAGCCTGATGAAGAGCATGGTATGCTGGTAACTGTACAGTAACTTTTCACTGTCTAGATAAGAAGAATACTCAGAGATAAAAGAATATTTTGCATTGGAGAACGTGTCCCGTCGTTTTTTCTATTGAATATTGGTGGAGGTTTGGGAGTCCACTCTGGTACTACACTCCAGAAAGGAATAGAGGAAAGAAAAGGAAGTAACCCACCCTACTTTCATATATATATATATATATATATATATATATATATATATATATATATATATATATATATATATATATTTATATATATTAGAGCTGCGGAAATTAAAGATTAATTCCTCGATCAATCATTAATTTTTTTGATCGATCAAAATTCTTTTGATCGGTACTTACCTCTCCGCTGGCTTCCCGGTGTTCAGGGAGTTCTGTAGGAGATCAGGTGACATCACGGACATCGACGTCACCGGATCTTCCACCTTCCCAAAGTGCCTCCCTCTGCTAATGAAGGGAAGGGGGGAGGAGTCCGGTGACGTCGATGTCCGTGACGTCACCGGACAGCCTGGACAGTGATGATAAATATGATGGTAAATATGGATGTGGTTAACTGGGATCATTCAGTGAGCTAAGTGTAGGCAAATTTGATAACCAAATTTGACAGTCAATATACTAGATAAGTTTTATAATTAAAGTTAAACTAACATTCTACGTTTTGCTTAAAGTTTAATAAAAAAATTACTTACGTCAGTACTACAGTTTGAATTTAAAACGTATATGTGTGAAGTTAAGTCATGGATTGTGGAAACTAACTAGTGTTGGGTGATTGTATACCACATTTACCACTGACTAATGCAGAGTTGCAATGTAAGGAGATCAGATTGATACACTACCTGAGGTGTATTAGAAACAGTACAACACCACCGAATGCACTGTAGATATATATATATATATATATATATATATATATATATATATATATATATATATATATATATATACTCTGTATTCAGTGTAGCCTATATCTACAGTGCATTCGGTGATGTTGTAATACACTTCAGGCGGTGTATTAATATATATATATATGTATATACTAGACTGACTGTATATATATATATATATATATATATATATATATATATCAAATACGCTGCCACTAACTGAATAACCTGCCTGCTTAATCTAATTCAAGCTATCTCTCTGTCCACGCCAACAACACTCCACAGGGCCGCTATGTAAGCAGCCTTATATAGTGTGAGGCATGAACTTAGTCCCCCTGAGCCATGATTGGCCAAAGGCATCCTGCCTTTGGCCAATCATGGCTCTCTCAGCAGAGTGCGCTGTGATTGACCAAAGCATGCAGGTCAGGTGCATGCTTTGGCCAATCATCATACAGAAATGCACTGTGATCTCGCAGTGGATTATGGGGTGTTCCGCGGTGCTCGAATTTTCCGAGAACGCCCATAATGTTTGCTGTTCTGCGAACGGGTGAACACCCGATGTTCGAGTCGAACTTATGTTCGACCCGAACATCGAGCTCATCTCTTACAGGAGGCATACCACTTACTTGCAGACAGGAACACTTATCTGAGACTCTCTACAGATCCTCTTCCAAGTTTTCAGTCTGAACTCAAAACTCTAGTGGATGGTGCATAGAGGGACGGGGTGCCAGACAAAATTTTTGCTTCCCACCGAGTGCAGAACCCCCTATTTCTGCCACCTCCCAAAGGGACACAAGTCCCAGGATAACCCTCCTGGGAGACCAATAGTGGCCAGCACCAATAGTTTCACCAGCAGATTGTCAGTTTACATCAATCATTTTCTTCAACCAATAGTGTTCCAGCTCCATCAGGGATTCTAGCCAAGTTACAGACATCTTACAGCATTACAGCATTACTCTTGGGAGGACAATTACATGTGGGCGTCCATGGATGTAGCCTCCTTATATACATCTATTCCTCACGAGGTAGGCCTCACTGCTTTACTATATTTTTTGTCCAAGGATGGTGATATGAATTCAAGACAAGCCAATTGCTTGGTCATGAGTACTGCATTCTGTTAACATAGTTATTTATTTTTTTGGATCATGGGCTACTGGGAGGAGAGACACGTCTGGACCAACAACTAATTTGCCAAACACATTGTGTTTTTTGGCAGATATATTGATGATATTTTGCTCATCTGGGATGGTGGTCCAGACTTGTTCTTCTCCTTTGTGGTCCATTGTGATGCCAACTCTCTAGGACTGTCTTTAACACATGTCCTATCCATATTACTCTTGGGAGGACAATTACATGTGGGCGTCCATGGATGTAGCCTCCCTATATACATCTATTCCTCACGAGGTAGGCCTCACTGCTTTACTATATTTTTTGTCCAAGGATGGTGATATGAATTCAAGACAAGCCAATTGCTTGGTCATGAGTACTGAATTCTGTTTAAAACATAATTATTTATTTTTTTGGATCATGGGCTACTGGGAGGAGAGACACGTCTGGACCAACAACTCATTTGCCAAACACATTGTGTTTTTTGGCAGATATATTGATGATATTTTGCTCATCTGGGATGGTGGTCCAGACTTGTACTTCTCCTTTGTGGTCCATTGTGATGCCAAATCTCTAGGACTGTCTTTAACACATGTCCTAGATCCCAAAGAACTGTTTTTTTTAGATTTAGTTTTGGCTCATGACCATCATACTATTATTACTAGCAACCATACCAAACCTACGAGTGGTAATTCCTATCTTCGCTTCCCAAGCTGCCACTATACGGCTTGGAAAAGGAATATTCCTGGCGGACAGTTCAACAGTCTAAGAGGGAACTGCTCCAAAGTGGAGGGACTACATCACACAGGGAGCAATTATGTTGGAAAAATATGAAGAAATAGGATATCCTTCAGAATTATTAAAATAAGCTTTTTATACACACATAAACTCTTCCAAAAGGAAAAAAAAACTCTAACTTTAGAGAACAATTTATATAAGTTAAGGTTTACCGCAACCTATAATGACAAATACAGATCTATTTCCAAAATCATTCAGAAACATTAAATCTTACAGTTAGATTAGAAATTTGCTCCATTTCTTCCACCAGTTCCCCAGATAACCTTTAGGAAGGCACGGACTATAAAAAATATTTTAGCCCCCAGTAAATTACAAGCCTTTTTACAAGAGGCCTGGCTCTGATATCTGATCCTATTTTGATAATAGAACAGGTGTCTTTCAATGTAAGAAAAGAGGATACTTGACATGTCAGTTTATAACACATGGGTGTCCCAACATTGCAGATAACGAAGAGAATGGTTTTCAGATAAAACAATTCATTACTTCTTCGAAGGAATTTGTCATCTATGTTCTACGTGCCCTTGCAACTTACTGTATGTAGTGTAAGCGAGTAGGAGAGCACCTCAGGTTTAGTCAAAAAGGTTGCGACGAACAGTGTCCCTCGCCACTTCCTACAGGTACACAAGAAGGACATAAGTTGGCTGGAGGCATTGGCGATTGAAACCATTCCTAAGGGTTCACTTACTGACAACGAAAGGTTCTCCCTCCTATGAAGGAGGGAGACTTTTTGGATATATAAGTTTGGATCCTTATCACCAAAAGGCCTCAATGAGGACTTGGAGATACATAACATTGTTTAATTGACAATTTCATCAGTTGTTTTTACAACAAGCCCCCTCCTTCTTTTTTTTAAAGAAATCCTTTTTTACAAAGAAACCTTTTTTTATAAAGAATCTCTCCTTATTGCTTTTTTGGTTGTTTATGATTTGGTATTTCTTAATAACCACTTGCCTACTGGGCATTTAAACCCCCTTCCTGCCCAGGCCAATTTTCAGCTTTCAGTGCTGTCACACTTTGAATGATAATTGTGCGGTCATGCTACACTGTACCCAAATTACATTTTTTTCACACAAATAGAGCTTTCTTTTGGTGGTATTTATTCACTACTGGGATTTTTATTTTTTGATAAAAAAACAAAAAAGGCTGAACATTTTGAAAAAAAAAACGTTTTCATAGTTTGATCTAAAATTTTGCACTGCACTGATAGGCACTGATAAGGTGACACTAATGAGGGCACTGATGGGTGGCATGGATGGGCGGCACTGAAGGGCACTGATAGGTGGCACTCAAAGGCACTAATGGGTGGCACTGGTGGGCACTGGTTGGTGACACTGATAGGCAGCACTGATGATAAGGGAACTGATGGGCACTGATTGGCACTGGTGGGCATTGATTGCTGGCACTTGTGGGCACTGATAGGCAGCACTGATTTGCAATGGTGGGCCCTGGTGGACACTGGTAGGAGGCACTGGTTGGCACTGATAGGCAGCACTGATTTGCACTGGTAGGTGGCAATGGTGGGCACTGGTAGATGGCACTTGGGGACACAGATGAGGCGGCAGTGGCTCTCTGAGTTCAGGACCGATGTCCCTCTGACAGAAGCCGGTGATTGGCTTTTTTTATTCCTCCTCGCGCTGTTAGCATGGGGAAAGAAAATCGACTCTGTTTACATCATGTGATCAGCTGTCATTGGAGTGGGGAGTCATAAGGAATCAGGATCGGCCCCTTACTCAGATCTATGATCAGCCGAGTCTTGTGGACTCACTGATCACAGAGTGCACTGGCAGCTCATGTAGGGGAGGACGTACATGGCAATCAATTAAATTGTATATAAGAGTATAACAGAGTATAAACTCTGTTATACTCTTATATACAATTTAATTGAGTGCCTTAAGAGTCCACTTAGGGAACCCTTTTTGCTTTTTTCTAAAGGAAAAAAAGTCATTTAAAACTGCTTGCGGCAGTAATGTATTGTCGGGTCCCGGCAGTATAGATGAAAATCATTGAAAAAAAGGGCATGGGTTCCCCCCCAGTCCATTACCAGGCCCTTTGGGTCTGGTATGGATTTTAAGGAGAACACCGCACCCAATTTTTTTTAAAAAATAGTTCGGGGGGCCCCCAGGCACTGTATACTCTGAACAGCAGTATATATACTATACGGCCTGCCCTATATACTCTACAGAAAATTGGGCCTTAGGTGTTGGTGGTACCAGAACACTGTAAGCCCTCACAGTTTCTCTTGGTGAGTGCAGGAACAGGCCCTGCTGTGAAATACTATATCAAAAACTGTAATTACATGCCCCTGTTATACAGGGGCAGAAAAATTGTTTGGTGGTGGTGGTACCAGAACACTGTAAGCCCTCACACTTAATCTTGTTGGGCACAGGAACGGGCCCTGCTGTGAAATATTATATAAAGATTTGGAATTACATGCCCCTGTTAAACAGGAGCAAAAAAATTGGGCCTTTGGTGGTGGTGGTGGTGGTACCAGAACACTGTAAGCCCTCACAGTTAATCTTGTTGGGTGCAGGAATGGGCCCTGCTGTGAAATTTTATATCAAGATTTGGAATTACATGCCCCTGTTAAACAGGGGCAGAAAAATTGGGCCTTTGGTGGTGGTGGTGCCACAAAACTGTAAGCCCTCACAGTTACACTTGTTGGGCGTAGGTTGGGGCCCTGCTATGAAATAGCATATCAAGAATTGTAATTACATGCCCCTGTTTAACAGGGGCAGAAAAATTGGGCCTTGTGTGGTGGTGCCACAACACTGCAACCCCACACAGATACTCTTGTTGGGTGCAGGAACGGGCCCTGCGTTGAAACATTATATCATAAATTGTAATTACATGCCCCTGTTAGACAGGGGCAGAAAAATTGGACCTTTGGTGGTGGTACCAGAACACTGTAAGCCCTCCAGTTAATCTTGTTGGGCGCAGGAACAGGCCCTGCTGTGAAATATTTTTTTTTTTTGTTATTTATTTAGTTCACCATCATTTACATAGTAGCGCGAGAGACCACATTTTATATTTCTCTGTTTCACAGCCTCAATATATTCAACACCTGAGAAGGAGGTCAGAATCCAACAACCAGAAGTTAATATGACCCAATCTCTAAACCCACAAGGATGGAAATAGAGGAACCCCCTAGGGGTGGGACTAAGGCACTACCAAAACAATATATATATAAAAAAATATAAAGTTTATTGTACACATGAGAAACACATAATAAATATAAATGAAAGGATGCATAAGATAGTACAAACGTTTGTATTCAAGGAGTGACAAGATGAATTCATTATATCCCCAGTCCACATCACTGCACTGAAAAATGGTGTGCCTCCCAGCTGCCACCCCTTGTGATGTCACCATAGATGTGGAGGTGCTTTACAGCTCCATCCCCCATCACAAGGGGGTGGCAGCTGTGAGGAACATCATTTTCCAGTGCAGTGATGTGGACTGGGGATATAATGAATTCATTTTGTCACTCCTTGAATACATTTTACACCATAATGTCTTCACATTCAATGGCTCCCACTACCTCCAGGTGCAGAGGGTAGCGATGGGGATCTGCTGTGCCCTGTCCTATGCCAACCTGTACCTGGGGGAGTGGGAGAACATGTTCCTGAAAGATGAAGCCTTGTCGATGTACACAGACCACCTTCTAGTGTGGTTTAGGTACATCGACAACATTTTTACTATTTGGGATGGCCCTCTGGATTTGCTTTTTCAATGCCTGGAAAGAATGAATCACAATGAATTCAACCTTGCTTTCACCATGTCTTCCGATACAAGCACTATCTCATTTCTTGATGTGCAGGTTTCTAGGGACACTGATGGCACACTCAGCAGCAGCCTTTACCGCAAAACTACCGCAGGCAACAATATTCTGCACGCCTCTAGCTTCCACCTGGAGACCTTGATAAGGTCCATACCATACAGCCAATATTTAAGGATGAGACGCAACTGTACAAATGATGAAGTTTTTTCACTTGAGGCAGGTAAATTTTGTGATAGGCTGCTGCTGAGGGGCTCAACACGTCATTGAAAAAAGGCATTCCGACGGGCCACCACCCGAAGCAGACAGGATCTTCTTTACTCCCAGCAGCACACCAAGTCATATAACTCTGCGAGAATTGTAACCAAGTACTGTAACCAACACATTGAAATTTGGAAAATTGTTTCAAAATATTGGCAAAATATTACCCTCACGATGGATCCCAACCTAAGACGATTGCTGCCAGAGGCACCCCTCTTCACTTTTAGAAGAGCAACTTCAATTGCCTCTAAATTGGTTAAGAGTGAATACAGGGGAGAGAAAGAGCTGGTTCACTGTAAGTATAGGGGCACCTATATGTGCGGTGCATGTGGCTATTGTAGATACATGGACACCAGCAGGAGTCCAATTCTACCTAATGGTTAAATCTTCAAACCCCGACATTTTGCGAACTGCCAAACCTTTGGGGTCGTCTACCTTCTCAAATGTGATTGCGGGTGCTTTTACATCGGGAAGACCAAGCTTCCCTTTTGGAAAAGAGCATACCGACACATCCACAGTATGCAGGTCTGTAACCCAGACCTACCTTTGGGGAGACACACCACCCTGGTTCATTCAGGGGTCTTCCCCAAGATCAAATTTTTGATCCTGGACCGTATCCACCCCAATTCGACAGGAGGAGACTGGAACAAAAGTCTCCTCCAACTCGAACTGCGGTGGATATACAATTTGAAGGCTACTTGCCCCCCTGGGTTAAATGATGCAGTTTGCTTTAGGCCCTTCTTGGAGGGCTTCAATTCAGGAAGAATTGAAAAGTAACAGAATACATCAGGTCTGTGCTTCCCTTCTCTCTCTCCCCTTGTTTACGTACCGGTTCTGATATGCCTCTCTTTCCTTGCGTATAGTCCCATTAATTTTTTCAATGATTCCCTCTGCCTGCCTTCATTTTGTTATTTTATTATTTTATCTGTCTATATATCTGAGTCCTGTGATACCTGTACATTATCAGCCTTTACCTTCTGGTTGGTCCCCTTTGGTCGTTTCCCTTTTTCTTTGTTATTTTTTGTGCTCAATTATTGTGAGGACCTTGGCGTGGGGTCTCCTGCTGGTCCCCTCCTTTTGGTAAAATGTACCATTCACTAGGCCACCAGACAGCGGCTTTCCCAGCTTGTGCCTTTCCAGACCTCCCAGCCGTCTTCCCCCATTTTCCACCAGTCTGTGAGTGTTACCACCTGTCAACAAGGTAGGTTTTGTCTATTTTTGGATGCTCTTATTGGTTGGAGGGGTTATATTATTTTTCCTTCCCTATGTATAGACCCACCTTTTTTAGACATTTTGCCATTTCTATTTTTGTTTTCTTACATTTTTTCCCCCCTGCTTTTCTTTCCAGATCCTCCTTTTTCTTGGGCCCCAGTGCATATGCCAGCCCGCTGTTGGTCTGAATTCTCGGAACCCAGTGGGGTTGTTGGGTGTGAGGAAGGGGACATTGTTTTTTCCCCTTCCATATCATGGCCTTCGTTTCTCTTTTTTATTGATTACCATTTGGTGGATGGGATCTGCGGGAAACTCCATGCCATAGTATTCCTCACCTTTTAAGATTTTTGGATGCGTACATGTACTTTCTTAGCTATTATGATGTAAGTATTGCTATGTCTTTTATATTCAATATATATGTAGCATCATTTGTCAGGACTTGCTGGTTGATTATTGTGTATTTAAATCTCATAGACACTGTACTTCCTGTGGAAATCCCTGATGAAGGAGACTACAGTTCATCTCTGAAACGTCGTTGGGTTTAGGATTGTGTGCCGTGTCATTATGCTAAACGTTTGTACTATATTATGCATCTTTTCATTTATATTTATGATGTGTTTCTCATGTGTACAATAAACGTTATATTTTTTTATATATATATATATATTGTTTTGGTAGTGCCTTTAAAGTCCCACCCCTAGGGGGTTCCTCTATTTCCATATTCATTTGGGATGTGGCACACCTTTTTTCTAACAGTACTTTTCGGATATCCCTCTTTTATAAACCCACAAGGATGGGAGAATAGAGGAACATATGGAACAACTCAGAGGCAGCAATATGAGCACCAAGACAATGGTGGAAATTGGCATCATACTCCACGCAACTACCCCAAAAAAACTTTTAAAAAACCTTTTAAATATCCATATCTATATTGGCATAATGATAAAAGAAATTATAGGGAGAATAGAGGCCCTCCATATCAACAAGAACAATACAGACGATCAGAGAGAAGCCCTATTCCTACCTACAACAGATATGAACCAATTAGGAATTATAATGATCCCTACCCACAGTATCAACAAAACCACGATGAGCAGACATCACAGAGGTCTTTTTTAGACAGAGAGAGGAGGGATCACACACAAGATACCCACAAGAAGATCGCCGGTCACCCAGGAGGAGACCTCAGGAACCTCAACAGTCTCCGAGAAGAAGAACCCAAGACGAAAGATCAAGAAGTCCCAAAAGATGAGGGGATGCAGAGCGGGAAAGAGAATCCAAAAGAAAAAGAGAGTAGTCGGAGAGGGTATATTTAACTTAAGTGATAAAGTGATAACAACCGAAGAAATAGCAGTTCTCGACAATGGCCTTAAATATGCCCCCACAAGGAATCTTACCAAGTTTGATGCATATCAAACTTGTTGATACATTGAATATGCCTCAACATTTTCAACACCTGAGAAGGAGGTCAGAATCCAACCACCAGAAGTTAATATGACACAACCTCTAACCCACAAGGATGGGAAAATAGAAGTACATATGGAACAACTCAGAGGCAGCAATATGAGCACCAAGACAATGGTGGAAATTGGCATCATACGCCACGCAACTACCCCAAAAAACTTTTAAGAAAACTTTTAAAAAACCATATCCATATTGGCATAATAATAAAAGAAATTATAGGGAGAATAGAGGCCTTCCATATCAACTAGAACAATACAGATGATGAGAGAGAAGCCTCAAGAACTTCAACAGTCTCCGAGAAGAAGAACCCAAGACGAAAGAGCAAGAAGAAGTCCCAAAAGACGAGGGGATGAAGCGGGAAAGAGAATCCAAAAGAAAAAGAGAGTAGAAGCCAAATTCCTTATACCTGAACCGTGTAGAATTCCTGTTATCTACACCGTTCCCAAGATTCATAAAGACAAAATAAAACCACCAGGAAGACCCATTGTAAATGGTATAGATTCCTTTACTTCAAGAATGGGACAATACCTTGATAATTTTATACAACCAGCGGTGCAACAAACCAAATCGCACTTGAAAGACACAAAGCATGTACTCCAATTGCTTGAAACCATTCCAGTACTAGAAGGAAGATCTGTATTAGTGACAGCTGATGTATCATCTTTATACACTATTGTGTATTGTTTAAAATATAACTACTTCTGGCATAATCAAGCTTATTACAAACAGATTACGGGTATAGCCATGGGTGCTTGCCAACGCCTTCATGGCACAATGGGAGGAGAGTATGGTATATACCCCGATTGAATTAACCTTTTATAAAAGGTATATTGATGACTTGATCATCATATGAAATGGAAACAAAGACACGTTGGAGAATTTTTTGGCCAAATTAAACAAAGATAAAAATGTCAAACTTACGTGGAATATCAGTGACAAATAGGTCAACTTTTTGGACCTTGATATCATCCTAGTAGAGAATCAACTAACTACCAAAACACATTTCAAAAACACCGATGCCAATAGTTATCTCCCTATCAACAGTTGTCATTTCAGACCATGGCTTTTCAATATCCCAAAAGGCCAACTTGTAAGGATCAGGAGAAATTGCACAAATGAACATGACTTTATGACTCAACAACATTTATGGGTAACAGGTTTAAGGATAAAGGCTACACCGATGGATTCATATAAAATCAGATTGATTCCATCAAGAACTTGGATAGAATAACAATGCTACAAAATAAAAATAACCGTCAACGAACATTTGAAGCTCCTTTTTTAGTTTTGGATTATAACATCCAACATAGAGAAATAGAAAAACTAATAAAATGACATTGTCATATATTAAAGAGCGACAGACACCTCAATAGTATTCTTCCAGATAAACTGAATATAGTATACAAGAGAGCACCAGCCTTGAAAGATATTATTGTGAAGAACGTTATTGAACCACCCCCAATTAAGGGTTATACTTTCTTCACTGAAAAAGGATTTTATCCTTGTAAATATTGTTTCGCTTGTCAACACTCAAAGAAGCTACAATTGAAATGCATAGATTTTATGTCTATTAATACTGGACAAAGATACCCTATTAAAGATTTTATCAGCTGCCATACAGAGGGTGTAGTATAAGTCCTTCAATGCAGCTATAATTTACAGTAGGTGGGAAGGATGAAGAGACCCCTTATGGTTAGGATTAAAGAACATGTCCAGAATATTTTAAAAGGCTTTCCGGAACATTAGGTATCTAAACATTTTGCACAGGTACACAACAATGATCTCAGACATTTACAATTTTGGGGCATTGAGAAATACAATAAACCCTGAAGGGGGGCACACAAGGTCAGATCCATTAGTCAGAAAGAATCTAAATGGATACACACTCTACATACTCTCACAATGGATGGCAATAACGTTGAATTTGATCTGAACTGTTTTTTAAGTAATTTGTAATCTTCAGTTTGGGATACTTATGTATACCACACCCCCCCTTTTTTTAATATACATTGAGCTATGAATTCAAATTAATAGGTCCATATAAGATACATTTATCTTGGCACTATGTTATGTTTTATGGTTTAATTATACATATAATATTCTTTAGGTCCACATCTTATTCATATCAATTATTTTTTGCATTGAGAGTCTTGGATTAAGACACTTAGTCCCTCTACCACCACTTTACTTGCCACGTTGTGGTGATTTATAATATTGGCTTGAATACATGTATACTTGCTGGCACATTTTAGCTTACACCTTTATGATTGTCATTTCCACCTGAAAAACGGCTGCCTTGGCGGCGGAGACATGAACTCCAGTAAAATGGCCGCCGTAGTTTGCTTTTACCCACGTACAAAATGGCCACTGCTATGATGGAGACATTTTTTCCAACAAAATGGCCGCTAATACACTTCCTGTTTTTGAACATAAATAGAAGCATCCAACAACCAATCCGGTTCCACTGATGAAGTCATGTGTCGTGACGTAACGTGTAGGGTGTGGCCGGAAGTAGAGTGAACCGGAAGTGACGTAAGAACCGTGTTTGCACTGCACAAGCTTTTTTAACTTGTTTTTAAGTAAGGATCCATTTGGAGTTTTAATAAATTTGCATTGTTTATACATACTACACTATGTGAAGCCATTCTTTATTCTTTTTTAATGGTTGGAACCATGAGTTGACCGTATAATCGGGAGCCCCGAAGGAGCAGTTTGATACCAGCAGACGGAGGTTCAAGCCTGGTTGAATACCATCAGGATCCAGAACCCCTATACGGTTGCAAATAGGAGATCCGTTGCTGTGTGCCTGTTCCCATTACAGGATATCTATGAGGCTGATTATACTCTTAACGGTGGTAAGGGCTCTGTGAGCATTAAGCTTTTGTGAAGACATAAAGATTGTTGTCAAGAAGAATTTATTTTCATCTCTTCATCGTTTCACTTATTTGGGATACTTTTGATTTTTTAGACTTTTATCATTAATTTCGCTGTTTGAATGGATTTAGAACATGTTTGATTTATTTACTATTTATAAATTGTGCTGATCACTTATACATATATAAAGATTTGGAATTACATGCCCCTGTTAAGAAAAATTGGGCCTTTGGTGGTGGTGGTGCCACAACACTGTAAGCCCTCACAGTTACGCTTGTTGGGCACAGGACTGGGCCCTGCTATGAAATATTATATCAAGAATTGTAATTACATGCCCCTGTTAAACAGGGGCAGAAAAATTTGGACTTGGGTGGTGGTGGTGGTGCCCTAAACCAAAAATATTGTTGGAAGCTAGCATCATCAAGATTGAGGAGGAATAGGATAGTCACTCAGCATAGGCAGTCTTCAAGGGATCCCACATCCATAGAAAATTCAATCAGTTACATCAGCATCAGGTGCTTGATAGCTGCTGATCCAAGACTGATTCATTTTTATGAATGTGAGCCTATCAATGGAGTCTGTGGACAGGCCACTCTATGATCCGTTACAAACCCTTCAGCAGCACTGAATGTGCATTCAGAAAGAACACTGGATGCAGGACAGGCCAGTAGCTCAATTGCATATTGAGCTAGTTCTGGCCAGTGGTCCATCCTCAGGACCCAGTAACCCAGTGGATGCTCTGTTGGAAAGGTCTCCAAGTCTGCTCTTGCCCCTAGATATTCCTGCACCATGTAATGCAGACACTGGAGATAGTTGCTTGAACCGATTAGACCTTGGCGCTGAGGACTGAAAAATTGTTTAAAGGCATCAGTTAGCCGGCCACCTTCTTCACCGCTCTTCCTCTGACTGAATGAAACCTCAGCAACATGTTGTCCAGCACCAGGAATTTGTAACCTCCCAGAGTCTGGAAATGCATTGTACAAACCTTTCTTCAAGGCCTCCTGAAGATGTTTTATCCTCTGCTCCCTCTGCGAAGGCAGGATGAGTTCTGCAATCTTACCCTTGTAACGTGGATCAAAAAGGTTTGCCAGTAATTAATGATCCCTCTCCTTGATACCACGAATCCTAGGGTCCTTTTGCACGCTTTGCAGAATCAGGGAGGCCTTGCAGCGTAAGTTTGCAGAGGCATTTGATTCTGAGTCCTCTGGGTCACTAAGGATCACATAATCCGTAACAACCTCCTCCCAGCCACGTACAACTCCTTGGGTTTCTGGTGACTGAAAACCAACCCTTGAAGACTGCTGCTGAGTGTTATCCTCCATGTCCATGCTGACACAATCCTCCTCCTCTTCTTCCTGTGTATTCTGCAGGCCCGCAGGAATACTATCTGGATAAAGGGGGCCTTGGGGGGTAAGGAAGTCCTTTCCTCCTGCTGTTCTGCCTCAGGTGCCCTGTCCATTATTCCATGAAGCGTGTGCTCCAACAGGAAGACAAGAGGAAGAGTGTCACTGATGCATGCATTGTTGCTGCTCACCATCCTCATGGCCACCTCAAATGGTGACAGGACAGTGCATGCATCCTTGATCAGTAGCCACTGGCGTGGTGAAAAGAAGCCAAGCTCCCCTGACCCTGTCCTGGTGCCATACTCGCACAGGTACTCATTGATGGCCCTCTGCAGCCACTGCAGCATTGCCAATGTTCCACCTGGTGGGCATGTCACAAATAAGGCAGTTGGTGGGCAGGTTGCATTCCCTTTGAATGTCAGCCAGCCAAGCACTAGCATTGTATGACCGTCGGAAATGACCACAGATTTTCCTGGCCTGCCTCAGGAGATCCTGTAAGCCTGGGTACCTGCTCAACAACCGCTGCACCACCAAATTCAGGATGTGTGCCAAACATTGAACATGGGTCAAGTGTCCCTGTCGGAGGGCAGAGAGAAATACAACTATTCCTGGCTGAAGTTGCCGTGGTGTCAACCACCTCTGAGCCTGCCCCTGCAGAGCTGACAGAATCTCTGTCCCAGTGTGGCTCCTGTCCCCTAGGCAGACCAACCCAAGCACCGCATGGCATCTTTTAGCCTGACTGCTTGCGTAGCCCCTTAAACGCTTACGGAGCACTGCTGGTTCAGAGGACAAATCTGCGGAAGTGGCCATAGAGGAAGAAGAAGAAGAGGAGGGGGTGGAGGAGAGAGCTGTAGCAGAATCACCACTAGCATTTTGGAGGCATGGTGGCGGAACAAGCTCCAACAACACTGAAACCTGTACTGCATCCTTCCCAGCTGCCAGCAGAGTTACCCAGTGCTCCGTGAAGGAAAGGTAACGTCCCTGCTCATGCCTTCTGGACCATGAGTCAGCGGTAATATACCGCTGACCACCCTGTACAAAACATTGCCTTCCACATGCCGGTAGAGAGCCGGAATGGCCTTCAGTGAAAAGAAATGGAGTTTTGGAACCTGCCACTTAGGTACAGCACATTCCACAAATTCACAAAAGGGGGCAGAGTCTACCAGCTGAAAAGGCAGCAGTTGCAGTGCTACCAATTTGGCCAAGCTAACATTCAGACGCTGAGCATGTGGATGGCTGGGACCGAATTTCTTTTTATGGTTCAACACCAGGGGCAGGGAAATTTGCTTGCTAAAATCAGACGGTGGTTTACTGCTAGCAGATTGACTGCAAGTACTTGGGGCACCTATTAATATACCTTCATTTTTCTCAGTGCAGTTTTTTGAGGACTGGAGGTATAGTGGGGTTAGAGATCCCAGATGAGGAGCAAGGAGAAGTCCGCCTTTTTCTTTGATGTGGGTCTTTCAAGTGCTATTGCCAACAGACTGCATGGCAGGTCGTCATATGTCTGGTCAAGCATGTGGTGCCCAAGTGGCTGCTGTTCTGGTCACGCTTGATCTGCTTCAGACATAGGTTGCAAACAGCAACAGTGCAATCTGCTGCACATGTATCAAAAAAGGCCCACACCAAGGAACTTTTAAAAGTCAGCAGGGATTCAGCAGCACCCTGCACCTGCAGAGCTCTGCGGTGTGATGAAATAGGGTGGCTGACCTTAAGCTGCCCCCTAGAGGACATCCTGCCTCATTGGTGTTATGCCTCCTCCTCTCTTCTTTCAGGCAGTCAGTGACCTCATCATTTCCTTCCTCCTCATCACTGGAGAAAACTTGGCAGTATGCTGCAGCTGGGGGAACATGACTGTCAGTTTCTTGCCCTTCTTGGGCACCCCCTCTCTAGGCTCACGTTACTCTCTTCCTCAACCTGGGAACCAACATCGGAGCCTTCAAATCGCTGCGCATCCTCCAGCAGCCTGTACCCGACACTGTGTTCGAATAGTTCTGAGGACTCCTCCATGCATGATGGTGGGGCTAGGGAAGGAGTGACTGTGGACAAGGAGCTGGTGGCATAGGCCACTTTGGCAGCTGCATTGGAAGGCAAACTACTCTGAGCCTGGGTGACAGAGGATGAGGAGGATGAGGACAGCTTTGTTATCCACTCTACCAACTCTTCTGCATGTTCTGGCTTAATAACACGGCCAGCAGCAGAAAAAAAGGACAAGCGTGCCCCACAGTCACCTGCAGAGGATGCACCATGTCCACGACAGGCACTGTTGACTGTACACACAGAGGCTGCTTGCCCTCTTTTAGTGGCCTGTGAGTGTCTGGCTCTCCTTGGTGGCCTTTGGAACATGATGTATATTTTGTTTTGCAACATCACACTGCACTGTATTAGATACTGTGTACACCACCAGAAGTGTAGTAGAAACTCTACACACTGTATTATATACTGTGTACACCGCCTGCACTGTATTAGCAACTGTACTAAGGCTGCAATGTATTTTATACTGTGTACATCACCAGAAGTGCAGTAGACACTGTACACACTGTATTAGTGTCAGGGCTGGCTCAGCCCTTCCTTCTCTGAGCTGGCTGCTCAGCTGTCGGCTAATTGCCAGCTCTCATCTCTCTCCACAGTTAAGCATCTGTTGTGGATCTGCTCGTCAGTCCCGCCTACTTAAAGATCTCCAGCTCACTTCATTCCTGCCTTCGCCTTAGTCACATCACAAGAAACCATCTCCTGCGTTCCTGTTTAAAGACTGGCTTTGCTGACATCCCTTCTGGCTCCTTATCCTGCTTGCTGTTCCTCTACTTGGATCCCTAACTTCTGGCCTGGCTGTTTAACCGATCTGGTTAATGAACTCTGGCTTGGCTCATTACCCGGTCTGGTTACTGAACTCTGGCTTGGCTGACTACCCGATCCAGTTACTGGACTCTGGCTATGCTTTGACTACGCTTACTCAATTTACCTTTTTATTTTTATTAATAAACATGTGTGATTTTACTATACTTCTGTCTCGGTCTGGTTCATGGTTTCTGACAGTAGGCGAAGGCCATGAATTCAGAAGATACAGTCAATCCACTTGTTGGTAATATTTTTTCCAGCATGGATCAGTTTGCCATGGCGTTACAAACACTTATGAGTCGCACGGTTTACCTAGAATCTCCCACTGTGGCTGACTGTACAACCTGAGTTGCAGGCCGTCCCTGCTGCTGCGCCAGTCTCTGTGCAGGTACCCACCTTGAGTATTACCTCTATAAGAGGTATGTCTGTTTCTGGCCCGTTCCCCAGTGATTTGGGGGTGATTCAGTTCAATGCAGAGGGTTTCTCAACCAAGTTGAGATATACTTTGAGATGCTGTCCCAGGCGTTTCCCACGGACAGAAGCAAAGTAGGGTTTATGATGTCTTTGCTTTCTGAGAGAGCCTTGGCCTGGGCTAACCCTCTATGGGAGATGCAAACACCTGTTATCTTGATTTACCCTGAGTTTGTGGCCTCCTTTAAAAGGGTATTTAAAGTTCCTGCACGCTCTACTTCTGCTGGTAAGTGCCTCGTGTCCATCAAACAGAGTACGAGAACTGTTGCCGACTACGCCGTTGAGTTCCGTACTCTGGCAGCAGAGGTTGTTTGGAACAATGAGGCCCTCGTGGCTGCTTTTTCTCATGGTCTCTCGGATTCCACCAAGGATGAGATAGCAGCCCAAGATATACCCACTGAGCTGGAGAGCTTGATCTCGTTTGCCATCCTCATTGACTCCGGACTCAGAGAAAGGCTTTCTTTAAAGGAGAGCTTGCGGAAGCCTCCTGTACGTTGGCCTCCCAGCTTTGCAGTCCCACCCGTGCCTCCCTCACCTCCCATGCCTCCTGGTACCGAGTCGGTCAGTGAAGATGAACCCTTGCACTTGGGCTTCACACGTCTCTCTGCGGATGAGAGAGCCTTTAGGAGGAGAGAGAGATTGTGCCTTTATTATGGGCAGGCAGGTCACTTTTTGAAGTCTTGTCCTACCCGTCCTGGTAACACCCGAACCTTAATGTCCTGTCATGGACAGACCTTAGGTAGTGTTGTGTTGTCCCCAGTTATCGAGAAGGATAAGCCCCTGGTTTCGGTCACCCTTTCTTGGGCTAAGTCGTCTATCGAGATACAGGCTCTAATCGACTCTGAGGCTGCAGGCCTGTTCATTGATGCTCCCTTTGTATCAAAGCACATGATTCCACTGCAGTTACGTGACACTCCGCTTGCCATTGAGGCTCTTGACGGGAGACCTCTACAGCCTGCCCATGTGACTCATGGGACGGTTCAATTTTACCATGGCCGTAGGGTCTCTTTACCATGAGATAATCCAATTCCAAGTGATTTCCTCTCCTAAGTTTCCGCTGGTTATTGGTTATCCTTGTTTACAGAGGCACAACCCCTCTTTTGATTGGCTCCGTGCTGAGGTTCTCTCCTGGTCACCACAATGCAGTGAAACATGCTTCCGGAAGGTAGCCAAGGTCCTGTGTACCTCTTCATTCTCCTCCCTGCCAGAGGAGTACCGTGATTTTAGCGATGTCTTTGACAAAGGTCAAGCCGGTAGTTTGCCTCCACACCGGCCTTATGATTGCGCAATTGACCTCCAACCTGGTGCCACTTCCCCTTGTGGCCGGGTTTGCCCTTTGTCGGTCTTGGAGGATAAAGCCATAGAGGAGTATGTTGCAGATGCACTTTCTCGGGGGTTTCATCCGCAAATCCTCGTCTCTTGCTGGTGCTGGTTTCTTCTTTGTGAAGAAGAGGAGCGGTGAACTGAGACCTTTTATTGATTATAGGGGTCTCAATCATTTCAGGATTAAGAATGCCTATCCGATCCCGTTGGTTATTTGACCGCCTCAAGGGAGCAACGGTTTTCACTGAGCTTGATCTGAGAGGGGCTTACAATCTTGTGAGGATTAAGGAGGGCGACAAGTGCAAAACTGCATTTAATACCAGAACAGACCATTACGAGTATCTTGTAATGCCTTTTGGCCTTTGTAACGCCCCGGCAGTTTTCCAGAAATTTATTAATGATGTCCTCCGAGATTTGTTGCAGTTATGTGTGGTGGTTTATCTCGATATCCTCATATTTTCCAAGTCCCTGGAGAGCCACCACACAGATGTCTGTTGTGTGCTTCAGAAATTAAGAGAGAACAATCTCTATTGTAAACTGGAGAAGTGTGAGTTCCATCGGGAACAGGTTAAATTCCTGGGCTATGTCATTTCCACTTCTGGTTTTTTGATGGACCCAGAGAAACTATCGGCAGTCCTACAGTGGCCTCGACCCATGGGGTTACGTCCTCTGCAGCGTTTCCTGGGTTTTGCCAACTATTATCGGAAGTTTATTTGTAACTTCTCGTCTCTGGTCAAGCCCCTGACTGATATGACCAGAAAGAACGGTAACCCACAGAGTTGGTCTCCGGAGTCCATTAAGGCCTTTGAAAGTCTCAAGGCTGCCTTTGTTTCTGCTTCTGTGTTGGCACATCCTGATCCTACGTTACCTTTTATCCTTGAGGTTGATGCTTCTGAAACTGGTGTTGGTGCCCTTCTGTCTCAACGTCCTACCTCTGAGAGTGCTATGCATCCTTGTGGCTACTTTTCCAAGAAATTGTCACCTGCCGAGTGCAATTATGAGATTGGTGACATAGAGCTGTTGGCAATCATTTTAGCCCTGAAAGAATGGAGACATCTCCTCGAAGGTACCACTGTGCCGGTTCTCATTCTTACTGACCATAAGAATCTCACATTCTTGTTTGAGGCTAAATGCCTCTCTCCCAGAAGGGCGCGATGGGCTCTTTTCTTGTCAAGTTTCAATCACATTGTCTCATTCTTACCGGGTACTAAGAATGTAAGGGCTGACGCCTTGTCACGACAATTTTCTTCCACTTCCATGTTGGAGTCGGTTCTGGTTCCTATGATTCCTCCTAATCGTCTTCTGGCTACGGTTTGCACCAGTCTTACTTCTCCTTTGGGTGACAAAATTCTTGCTGCTCAGGTCGATGCTCCTCCTGAGAAACCTTGTGACCACTGCTTTGTCCCAGAGTGTCTCCATATTGCTGTGCTCCAGACTCTCCCAAGGCAGCTGACCACCCTGGTAAGAATCAACTTGTTTGGGCCATTTCCCAACAATTTTGGTGGCCTAGTTTACGTGCTGATGTAACTGCCTTTTGTAGCTGCCTGTTCCGTGTATGCTCAGAGTAAGACTCCACGACACCTTCCAGTGGGCCTCCTACAACCCATACCCAATGGAGAGAGGCCCTGGACCCACCTGTCTATGGATTTCATTGTGGAGTTGCCCAACTCCCAAGGTAACACAGTTATCCTTATGGTGGTTGACCGTTTCTCAAAGATATGTCATTTTATTCCACATAAGAAGTTGCCCACTTCTAAGGAACCGGCTTCAATTTTTACTCAGGAGATCTTTCGCTTAAATGGGCTACCCAAGGTGATTGTCTCGGACAGGGTTAATCAGTCTGTGTCCCGGGTCTGGCGAGCCTTTTGTGCACAGGTGGGAATTCAGCTTGCTTTCTCCTCTGTGTATCACCTGCAGTCTAATGGGGCCGCAGAACAAGCCAATCAGTCCTTGGAGCAATTCCTACATTGTTATATTTCTGACCATCACAACAACTGGTCAGACCTATTACCATGGGCAGAGTTTGCTCACAACAGTGCCTTGAATTCTGCCTCCCGATTGTCTCGTTTATGGCGAATTATGGTTTCCAACCTTCCATGTTGCCTGACTTGTTTGTTCCACAGAGTATTCCTGCGCTAGAGGAGTATCTCCGTGGTCTTCATTGCACTTGGGCACAAATCCAGGAGGCTTTGCGTCATACTAATGATAGGTACAGACTCCACGCCTGCCTGCGCCTTCTTACTAGGTTGGGGACAGGGTCTGGCTGTCATCTGACAACCTCTGACTTTGTGTTCCCTCACTGAAGTTTGCACCCTAGTTTATTGGGCCTTTCCGTATCCTTCGCAGGATTAACCCAGTGGCTTATGCGTTGGACCTTCCTCCTAGTATGCGCATCTCAAATGTGTTTCATGTTTAAAACCGTTGCTATGCAACCGCTTTACCACCTCGGTGCCACGTCCTCACCCTATACAGGTTGAGAACCATGAGGACTATGTAGGTACAATCCATTGTTGACTCCCATAGGTACCGTGGGCGCATACAGTACCTGGTGCATTGGAAGGGGTACGGTCCGGAGGAACGCTCCTGGGTCTCATCCTCGGATGTACATGTTCCTGCCCACCTCCGTAATTTCCATAGATGTTTTCCCCTCAAACCAGGTGGTCCTCCGAGGGGGAGGGGTCGTTGAGGAGGGGGGTACTGTCAGCGCTGGCTCAGCCCTTCCTTCTCTGAGCTGGCCGCTCAGCTGTCGGCTAATTGCCAGTTCTCATCTCTCCACAGTTAACCAGATGTTGTGGATCTGCTCGTCAGTCCCGCCTACTTAAAGATCTCCAGCTCACTTCATTCCTGCTTTCGCCTTGGCCATATCACAAGAAACCATCTCCTGCATTCCTGTTTAAAGACTGGCTTTGCTGACATCCCTTCTGGCTCCTTATCCTGCTTGCTGTTCCTCTACTTGGATCCCTGACTTCTGGCCTGGCTGATTACCCAATCTGGTTACTGAACTCTGGCTTGGCTGATTATCCGATCTGGTTACTGAACTCTGGCTTGGCTGACTACCCGATTAGGTTACTGGACTCTGGCTATGCTTTGACTATGCTTACTCTATTTACCTTTTTATTAATAAACAAGTGTGATTTTACTGTACTTCTGTCTCGGTCTGGTTCATGGTTTCTGACAATTAGATACTGTGTGCACTGCCTGCACTGTATTAGCAACTGTACTACAGCCACACTGTATTTTATACTGTGTGCACCACTATAAGTGTAGTAGATACTGTACACACTGTATTAGATACTGTGTACACCGCCTGCACTGTATTAAAAACTGTACTACGGCTGCACTGTATGGTGCACTGTGTACACCACCAGAAGTGTAGTAGAAAATGTACACACTATATTAGATACTGTGTATACCACCAGAAAAGTAGTAGAAACTGTACTATGGCCGCACTGTACACACTGTATTAGATACTCTGTACACCACCTGCACTGTATTATCAACTGTACTACGGATGCACTGTATTTTATACTGTGTACACCACCAGAAGTGTAGTAGACACTGTACACACTGTATTAGATACTGTGTACACCTCCTGCACTGTATTGGCAACTGTACTACGGCTGCACTTTATCTTGTACTGTGTACAACACCAGAAGTGTAGTAGAAACTGTACACACTGTACTAGATACTGTGTACACCACCTGATGTGTATTATAAACAGTACACCACGGCACTGTAGATATAGGCTACACTGGACAGAGTAATATATATATATATATATATATATATATATATACACTGCCTGCCTGAATATAGAGTAAACACTGAATTTATAGTCTATGCTAAATGCAGAGTATATATATATATATATATATATATATATATATATATATATACACTAGATTGACTGTATATCTATATCAAATACACTGCCACTAACTGAATAACCTGCCTGCTTAATCTAAATCAAGCTATCTCTCCGTCCACACCAACAACACTACACAGGGCTGCCGTGTAGGCAGCATTATATAGTGTGGGGCGTGGACTTAGTCCACCTGCCTTTGACCAATTATGGCTCTCTTAGCAGAGGGCGCTGGGATTGGCCAAAGCATGCAGGTCAGGTGCATGCTTTGGCCAATCATCATGCGATCTTGCAGTGCAATATGGGGTGTTCTGCGGCGCTCAAATTTTCCACAAACGCCCCGTAATGTTAGCTCTTCGGTGAACGGGTAAACACCTGATGTTTGAGTTGAACGTATGTTCAACCTGAACATCATGCTCGTCCCTAACCTGCATGCTGACCGCCTCCACATGCCATACCAGGGTTCTGATCACTGCCATACCCTATACCAGCGAAGACATACATATACAGAAAAGTATATTGTACATGAACATTTGTACTAAATTAGTACAATCACAAGGCAACATATTGAGTGAACTGACCTCCAAATTTTAACCCATTCTGAGGGTACTGAACATCATATATAGTAGCATCTTTTTTC
Organism: Aquarana catesbeiana; assembly: GCF_042186555.1. NCBI lineage: Eukaryota > Metazoa > Chordata > Amphibia > Anura > Ranidae > Aquarana > Aquarana catesbeiana. The sequence goes on along the minus strand of NC_133329.1, from coordinate 171,995,032 downwards.
TGCTACAATGTATGACAGCATCCTTCTTCTCCTGTCAATGGCTGTTAAGCAAACAGTGGGTGCAGGTACCTGCTGCATCCTTAGCAACTAGTGATGTCACCCAGCCAGGCTCCACCCTACTCGTTTTGTCCAAACAGAACATCCCTGACGATGTTCTGATTGGACAAAACACGTAGTAGGGTGGAGACTGGCTGTTACATGTGATGTCGTATCACACACCAACCGTGGCCATCTTGTTGGTTGGAAACCGCTTGATTTTACCATTCTGACACACTTGTTTTTATCATTGTAAATGTGATCATTCTGGATATATTTTAAATAAATTTGTGAGCAGTTTTGACATAATACACTATGAGGCAGTGTCTATTGTCATTTTTGACATACTGTATATGTGACCTGCAGAGAGATTATCTCAGAAGGGCTATAGGACCTATTCGGATGTCATTTTTGTTGATTAAAGACAAGCCAGAGGAGTGTTGGAACGCTTGTATGACTACCTATAATCTAGTGGTTCATACCTTGGGGTAAGAGGCCTGATGTGCTGTGCTATGGTGTTGGTGGACGAGTGGTAGTTCACCTACAGTTCATGTTTATGCAACTTGGGTGTTCCCTAAGACATATGGACTGATTTATACATACAGTGCCTTGAAAAAATATTTATACCCCTTGAAATGTTCTACATTTTGTCATGTTGCAACCCAAAACATAAATGTATTTTATAGGGAATTTAAAAGATAGACCAACACATAGTGGCACATAATTGTGATGTGGAAAGAAAATGATAAACGGTTTTCAAAATTTTTTACAAATAAATATGTGAAAAGTGTGGCGTGCATTTGTATCCAGCCCCCTGAGTCAATACTATGGAGATCCACCTTTTGCTGCAATTATAGCTGCATGTGTTTTTGGGTATGTCTCTACCAGCTTTGCACATCTAGAGAGTGAAATTTTTGCCCATTCTTCTCTGCAAAATAGCTCAAGCTCTGTCAGATTGGACGTGTCTGTGAACAGCAATTTTCAAGTCTTGCCACAGATTCTCAATTGGATTTAGGTCTGGACTTTGACTGGGCAATTCTTACACATGAATATGCTTTGATCTAAACCATTCCATTGTAGCTCTGTCTGTATGTTTAGGGTTGTTGTTCTGCTGGAAGGTGAACCTCCACCCCAGTCTCAAGTCTTTTGCAGACTCTAACAGGTTTTTTTCTAAGATTGCCCTGTATTTGGCTCCATCCATCTTCCCATCAACTCTGACCAGCTTCACTGTCCCTGCCGAAAAGAAAAGCATCCCCACAAAATGATGCCACCACCACGTTTCATGGTGGGGATGGTGTGTAGTGTTAGTTTTATGCCACACATAGCATTTTGCTTTAAGGCCAAAAAGTTAAATTTTGGTTTTATCTGACCAGAGCACCTTCCTCCACATGTTTGCTGTGTCCCCACAGGGCTTCTTGCAAACTGCAAACAGGACTTCTTATGGCTTTCTTTCAACTATGGCTTTTTTCTTGCCACGTTCCCATAAAGGGAAAACGGTGTTCAAACCACACATGTGAGGTATCGCCGTGATTGGTAGAGTGAGAGCAATAATTCTAGCCCTAGATCTCCTCTGTGACTTAAAGCAGGTGCAATTTTGAAGCGTGACATTTTGGGTATCAATTTACTTGGCGTAACATTATCTTTCACAATATAAAAAAAACACAAAAAAGTGTATTTTTTCCAAAAAAAGTGTGCTTGTAAGACCGCTGAGCAAATACGGTGTGACAGAAAGTATTGCAATGACCGCCATTTTATTCTCTAGGGTGTTAGAAAAAAATATATATAATGTTTGGGGGTTCTAAGTAATTTTCTAGCAAAAAAAAATGTTTTTAACTTGTAAACACCAAATCTCAGAAAGAGGCTCGGTCCTTAAGTGGTTAATACCCTCTTTGACTGGCCTGTTTGTTTAGGTGGGTGACCATGTCTTGGTAGGTTTGCAGTTTTTCCATACTCTTTCCATTTTTGGATCATGGAGAACAGTGCTCCGTGAGATGTTCAAAGCTTGGGATTTTTTTTTTACCTAACTCTGTTTTAAACTTCTTTACAACTTTATCCCTGACCTGTCTGGTGTGTTCCTTGGCCTTCATGATGCTGTTTGTTCACTAAGGTTCTCTAACAAACCTCTGAGGGCTTCACAGAACAGCGGTATTTATATTGAGATTAAATTACACACAGGTGGACTCTATTTACTAATTAGGTGACTTCTGAAGGCTATTGGTTCAACTAGATTTTAGTTAGGGGTATCAGAGTAAAGGGGGCTGAATACAAATGCACGACACACTTTTCAGATATTTATTTGTAAAAAATTTTGAAAACCATTTATAATTTTCCTTCCCTTTCACAATTATGTGCCACTTTGTGTTGGTCTATCAGATAAAATTCCAATAAAATACATTTACCTTTTTGGTTGTAACATGACAAAATGTGTAAAATTTCAAAGCACTGTACTCTAATGCCCTGTACACACGGTTGGATTTTCCGAAGGAAAATGTGCGATCAGGGCTTGTTGTCGGAAATTCCGACCGTGTGTGGGCTCCATTGGACTTTTTCCATCGGATTTTCTGACACACAAAGTTTAAGAGCAGGCTATAAAATTTTCCGACAACAAAATCCGATCACGTCAATTCAGGCCTTGTGTGGACAATTCCGACGCACAAAGTGCCATGCATGCTCAGAATAAATTCCGAGACGGAACTACTCGGTCTGGTAAAATTAGCTGTTCAGAATGGATATAGCACTTTCGTCACGCTGCAATATTTTAAATTGTTTAATGCAGCGCACTCTCTTCTTCTTTATAATGCTAAAAGAATTAAGTTGTTTTGCTGCTCATATTCACACAGACTTCTCACAAACTTCTTTCTTTATTATTTATCGTGATTTCATCAATATAATATTTTGATTTGTCACCGAAAAAATAAAAAAATTGTCATCTACAGAAAAAATAATATTTTTTTGGATGTTTTTATATTAAATATGTTTTTTTTGGATTTTTTAAAATCCTGATCTTGTGTTTTATTCTTAATTTTTTTTTTTACTCCAGAATAGTTTTGTGTGTGTTTTGTGTGTCAAGTTACCACAACACCATTATTATCTTGTATGATTTAATCTCAAGGAGGTTCCTTGGTGTTGGTGTCTCTTGTTAATTTCACATTGTATTTTTGAAATGTACCTGCCTCCTCACAAACAAACTGTCCTCTTTGAAGGAAAACACACATAGGCGAGTATAATAAATCCAAACAAAAATTTATTAAGCGCTCATAACCAAACAAAGAGGGAGGCAACGCTGGAGAAACAGCAGAAATTGGCGAAGCCTTTGGCTCCCAGGGCACACATCAATTATTTTACTGCAAAATTGGTGGCCTGAGGAGTCCATATATAAGGGAGTACAATCTGGTCCAGAAGTCCAAGAGATCATGAACAGCAGCAGATGACATGCCTGTCCTCAGGCTGTGGTCATACAAGAGCCTGCATCTTTTGTCAGACCAGACTGAACCCAGGGTATCACTCTCTTGTCTTCCTTCCACGCTTCCTTCCACGCTGTGTCTGTGGTGGTGGAGTTGTGGCAGGAGGAGGAGGAGGAGGATGATGCAACTCACTCAGGTGGGTATTGAGTGTGATTTCGCCCCTCAACCCCTTATTTAATGTTTGATAAATGATTTCCTCACACATGAGGCGTTGGCCCTCCTGCATGTCCTGCAGTTTGGTGGCAGCCATGGAGGCAAAGGCCTCTTCACGAGTGGGTGCGGCTCTCAGGGACGCAGAAGCCTTCTGAATCAGCCTGAGTGCTGAATCCTGCATGTTACTCCCCTTCCTGGGTCTTTTGTTTGAAAGGCGGAGGGGAGGGACCTGTGATTCTGTCAGGCTCCTACTGGGCCCGGCCTTCTCCTGGCTACCACTAACCCCCACCTCCTCCTGGCTGCCACATTCCACAGCCTCCTCCTGTGTGCCACATTCCACAGCCTCCTCCTGGCTGAGGTCTTCCTGTGTATGAAAAAGGGACATAGTTTTAGTTTTTTCTTCATCAATCACACACAATTTTCACCTCATGACTGTTGCAAATTGAATGTTAACAAATATAACAGATTATCATTCTGAGCCCAGCATTTTTCATTCTTGTCCCAATTATTGTTGCCCACTACTGTCTATTGATATGTAAAACACTTTATTAAATTAGCAATTAGTAATCAATAATAACATCTAGTAAACATCATTTATTTATTGACCAGAAATCTGAAGTAGAACAATGCTATACCTGGCTCCAGCTGGGCTCCTCCACTTCTTCATGGCTAGAAGTCCCAGGTTGGACATTGGAAGCCCCAGGTGGAGTAGAAGATAGGGTGGAAGGAAGAGTGGAAGGAAGGGTTGAGAGGGATTCCCTGACTTCAGTCTGGTCTGACAGAAAACGAAGTCTCTCATAGTACCAGAGCCTGGGGACATAAACGTCATCTGCTGCAGCTCTGGGTTTCTCTGGGAATCCTGCACCTTCTTGCGCTCCCTAAGATATGTGCTCCTCAGGCCACCAATTTTGGCTTTTAAATAGGGGATGGTTGCCGTGGGGACCACCGGCTTTACCAACTCCAGCAGTTTCTCCAGCTCTGCCTGCCTCTTTTTTTTATGATTATAATGCGGATGTTTCACCTGCCACAAACAGCGCAGCTCCCTGTACTTGTCTATGAACAGGGGAGGAAGTTGTGGTCATTGAAGCCATCCATTTTATCTGCAATACACAAGACAAACCCTAATGTCAGGCTAAAGTCTCCTAATCTTGTCCCAATATAGGCCTCAATCTCTAAGCAGTATAGGCCCAAGTTTAAATGTTACCTTTGTTATCACGATCGGCGCTTCCTATACTCCTTCCTCCACTCACAGATCGTACGTACTACGCGCGCGTGTTACGTTTTATATACACTGCGTATGCGTGAAACTCCGCCCACCCCTGACGTTCTTTCTAGTCTATTTCCCGCCCCTTCTCATTTGGCGCAGTGGGGAAGAGCACATGGCAGAGACACAACAGGTGCTTGCTAATTACAGCAACGAGGAGGAGGGGGAGGGAAGGCCGGAGCCAGAAACGTCATGATCCCAGAGGAGACGATTTAAGGTCTCAAATATATCCTTTGTGAAGATGGTGGAGATGGTCGACATACTGAAGAGGACCGACTATGATGGGAAGTATGGACCTTACCCCAACCCCAATGTCAGAAAGGCCAAGATCATGATTAAAGTTGTGAAGAGTCTGCACAGGAATTTTGGGGTACGGTGATCCAAGGATCAACTCAGGAAGCGGTGGTCGGACCTCAAATTAAGGGAGCACGATCAGTATAGAAGAATCAGGAGAGTGCTGCAAAAAAGTAAGTAGCTGTCCTGTGTTCCTATTCATTATTTTTATAACGTTCGTGCTGCTCCATGTGCTTTTCTTTACTGTTGTACAGTTTAAAATGGCAACTTTCATGTTCATGGACACATTATTCGTTCGTAGGAAACATTGTTCGTTTTGCCAATAAAACACCATGTTTTGTCTAGATGCATTTCAATACATTTTTTCTGGCCTACTTCTCTTCAAATAATTTTGATGTCTAGATGGGTTTGTAACTAGAATGAAATGCAAACTAGATTCTGTGTAAGGAGAGGACACTCAGCAGCTGTGTACTGATAAGGTCAGGGATTTAATTTAGAGTTCTCACTTAATATAATGCCTACGTGTAAATCTGTTATGAATGTAACTTTTTGGCTGTTGAACTCGATTGAAGCTGCTTTTGTTTTCTTGTAACTGTATTGCCATGGTGTTGAAGCTTGTGTTCGTAGCCCAGGTGACTCCTGTTGTTGTTTACCCTTGCCCTTTGTGGGGATTGTGCTGATGCTATTGTTTGTATAATTGCCTATAAAAGGCCTTTGAAAGAAGTAAAGGCAGCAGTCCATTATGCTCAGAAACTGATACACGGATTTCTGACTCTGTGTCTTAATTCCTATAAGAAGCAATAATTTGACAAAGCAATATAAACTTAAGCAACTTGTTTAAGAGTTGAACCTAACATTTTTGGCGCCCGAACAGGGACCCACCAAGTTGCTACAAGAGGTGGCTGAGCTACGCTGACGGAATGAAAGGACAGGCATTCCGGGAACCACAGATCAAAAAACCTGGCCAGGTAAGAAAAAGCTTTATTTTTCTTATATTCTGTGCTCCCCTGATTTGTGCCTATCCGTTCTGTCAGTTATGGTTCTCCTGGTTTTAAAACACCAGCCTCTGTAGTGGTGAGTCTAGAATTACTGTATATTGTGGTTTATATTGCTGGAATTATTTGTTGTTTTGTTGTCTGTCTGTCTTGTTGAGAAAGTGAATGAGCCTTGTCAAGGATGGTATGAGTTAGAAGGGGATTGCCGAACTAAGCAACGGAATGCGCCTTACCTCACATGATTGGGAACTTGAGGGCTTGTGAGCTTGGGGGTCTGACGCTTATGCTTAACCTCACATCTAACTCATAAACCATAGACGAGTTGAGAGTATAAGCCCTGTCTGCTCCATAAAACAGGGATAAGAGTGTATGAGAGGGATTCCCAGATACGGGAGGGGAATGAGGTCTCCATAAAGCCCGGAGATCTCGTCGGATACCTGGTCACTTCAAGGAATGCTTGTATATGTTGTAGTCGTCAGTCTGATCATAAAAATTTTGTCAGTTGACTAGCATATAAAGTAATTCGGTTTCAAGAATCTCATTTAGGAGAGGTTTTTAGTATTCTGGCATCCTAGGAGGAAAAGGCAACGAGGAACTAGTGTAACTTGGTTAAGTGTTTTATATTGTACACTAAGTGTCCCAAAACGCTACCTAGGCTGGACTGTCAGAATGGGCCAGAGGAACACAAAACCCCGTCAGGGAATTGTGGCACATTACACGGTGCCACAGATAATTAAAAACATCTATGGGGAAGATGAAGCACGGGACTTAAAGGATGTCCTTCGTAAATTTAAGGTGAAAGGAGCAGCGGGTTTAGACCCGGATGTATGGAGTGAGATAAAAAGAGACAGACAAGGAGAGGTGTTAGAGAAGCAATGGATGAGTCAGGTTCAATGCTTAATTAAGGTTTCAAATAGAGCAAAAGAAGAGGGGTGGAAGTATAATCCAGACTGTGATGGTTGGGATATGAAAGACAGACGAACAAAAAATGTTGAAATTTTAAATAATCTTAGTTCAACCATCCCACCCCCATACACTGACATAGAACGTAAACCACACAAGATATATCCTGTACTTAAGGGTAGAGAATGGGTTTTTTCAGGTTTGTGGAGTACAAGAATTTCATTCAGAAACTGTAGCCCCCGTACGCACTGATACATGCATTATAGTAAAGCCAGCTGTTTTCTGTAGATTTGTGACACAGTTAATGAATACACATGAAGCAACCTGGCAGGATGAGGAGGATTTATGCAGACATAAAATGACTCTGACCCTGTTTAACCAGTTTATGACCGACCTGCAGACCAAGCTGAGGGGGATGGCAATTTAGAGACAGGACACGTCAGACACATAGACTCAAGGGCCCCTTTTATTGCTAGATTAGAAGCTTTCTGTCAGGCAAAACAACAAGAGGGGGGGTCAATATCACCCATGAAACAACTGCCAGGGCAGACGGTATCAGACTTTTACTTATCAATGGAAAGTATGATGGCAGACGAGGGAATGGATTTAGCACTGCCACTTACAATCCTAACCTTCAACAGACAGTTTATGGAAGGATTAATTCCACAGATAAGTGAAAAACTGAAAGCCTGCACACCAGAGTGGAGGGCAATTAGAGATAGAGGGTCGTTGTTACAAAAGGCACAAGGTATAGAAGCAGACTTAGCAGAAAACAGAAGTCGAAAACATCCGGCCATCAATACGGTTGTAGATTCCCAAGAACCAAGCAGAGGTTCCTATCGCAAACCCCTATTACAATTTTTGGGAGGGTTAATAAAACACACTATAGGAGCAGAGCTCCAGCTGTGGAATCAAAGTCAACAGTTTGTAAATTTCACACAGTGCTCTTTTAACCTCTTATCCTATCATATACAAATAAATAGGGCCAGAACAGAACTACAGTTGGGAAATTATCATACCTGGATGAAATATTTTAAAGGTCTAACTGACGATGGTGTATGGTTCCAAGTAAAAGGGGATAAAATAGAATGTGAGGAGAAATGGTGTGTAGGAAGGTTTGAAGCTTACCGGGTAGCAGATGTAATGGAAATGTGTAAAATAGTGGTTATGCCACTAGTAATTAAAAACGAGTTTTGGTATCCAGAAATATATGGGAAATATGTAGATAAAGGAAACAGAACCCATGATTTAACTCTATGTGAAGGAACCAATAAGGGAATGGTATGTGGCAGAAGTTCCCCAGTATATGAACCTTGCTTGTTAAAATACCAAACTAGCATATGCAAAATGCAAAGAACACCGATAAATGTGAACAATAGATTCATAGAAATAGGACCCCAGCATATTTGTATCATTACTAATGATAACCGCACCATGTCAGCATTAAATAAATCGGCGCCGTTTGCGGGATGTATAAAAAAGATTAAAATATTACAATGGGGTAACGACACCTATCTTTTTGAACCAGACGCCGATAAGATATTCTCTTCAGTCTATGAGGTACATAATCTCACTGACACTACACCCTTTATAATTTCTTTAGACCCACTAAAACAGGTTTTGGAACAATCAGAGTTGTTAAGACAACACATAGAAACACTAGAACATACCCTACAAAATAACCTTGTATCCGCAATTATTGACAAAGGTAGACTAGTGCATCTTTCCTCACAGATACAACAGGATACTGCACCACATTGGTGGGATATATTTAGTGGAATGTCTTCTACAGCAACCAATACCTTTCACTGGTTGTTAAGTCCAATGGTAATTAATTATTCTAATATTAATATCACTTACAATCACGAATATATGTGTATACAGAAAAATAAATAGGAAAATTAGGAGAATAGACAGGGCATACCGATAAATGTGTATTGACATCACCCTACTCCTATAAAACTCCTCTTCTTGAATTTTAAGATGTTGGTAATACCTAGGGGGATGGGTTCTACCCCTCTGACAACTCGCGGTCAGGGAAAGGACTCTGGGGAAAAACTGACTAGAACTTATTCATGAGGACCCAGGGGGAAGGAGAGGATGATGTCAAAGGGGGAAATTGATAAGGTCAGGGATTTAATTTAGAGTTCTCACTTAATATAATGCCTACGTGTAAATCTGTTATGAATGTAACTTTTTGGCTGTTGAACTCGATTGAAGCTGCTTTTGTTTTCTTGTAACTGTATTGCCATGGTGTTGAAGCTTGTGTTCGTAGCCCAGGTGACTCCTGTTGTTGTTTACCCTTGCCCTTTGTGGGGATTGTGCTGATGCTATTGTTTGTATAATTGCCTATAAAAGGCCTTTGAAAGAAGTAAAGGCAGCAGTCCATTATGCTCAGAAACTGATACACGGATTTCTGACTCTGTGTCTTAATTCCTATAAGAAGCAATAATTTGACAAAGCAATATAAACTTAAGCAACTTGTTTAAGAGTTGAACCTAACAGTACACATCTGGACACAGGAGCACTAGTGTGCGACCCAAGAACACCCTTTTTATTAGGGGTCCCACACAGGTGCTCCACTGTATACTATAGGGCTGTCTCCATCTGTGAAGCTTGTACAAAACAGGTAAGTATTCAAGCTTGACAAAGCAAAACAATATTTCTTCATCTTGGAACTCTGCCAAAACAGACAATTGTACCCCACTTCCAAGCAATGTTTCATATTCCTATTTCTCCCATCAAATATCTGTGTGTTAGGCATACTTATTTTTTTTTACATGGGGAGAAAAGACTTGGAGGACACCACTCATCAGAGGATACCACGGACCCCCCACCTCAGGAAATCCTCCAAAGCCAAGCAGAGGAGGAGGAGGGAGACGTGGTGGAAATTGTCACCACAACAGGTGAGTGTCTGCGACCACAGGCTCAGGTAAGAGATGGATGCCTGCATATTTCTAATACATGGTGTTTTTTTGTTTCTATATTTTTAGGTGATCATGATGTTGTGGATGAAGGTCATTTCACCAGTGAAAGTGCCCAGATCTTGGGGTGTAATAGGGACTTGGAAAACATCAAGCAAAACATCAATGATGTTCAAAACAAAATGAAGAACATCATTGATGTTTTAGGGAGAGTTTAAAACCCCTCGAAATCCCTAATTTTTCCTGCTTTTTTTCCAGGAAAAATTTTTCACATTTTTTGACATATTCTCGAAAAGCCAAATTTTGAAGATGCACACAATGTGTCAACATGTGCTATCTGCCACCACAGGAGATCAATGTACGCGTTTTGGGGGTGCAACCCCTTCCTCAATAATAAAGTAGCTGAGAGGAAGGGGTTGCACTCACAAAACATGTCCATTGATAACCCATGATGGCAGCTAAAACATGTTGACATTCGGCAATTTGTGTGCATCTTCAAAATTTGCCTTTTCCAGGAGTGACTTCACCCCATCTGAACGCAATATCAAACACAGTTTATAAATACTCATGTCTGATATTTCCTTCTAGTTTGACAAAAGTAGAACTTTGTAAGTTCCAGATTTGTGTATTTTTTTATGGTTTTAAACATGCCTTTTTTTACCTTAAAAGGCAATTTCGAATTTTAATGTCACCAAAAAAATTGTTATACAACAAACATGTTGGTTTGTTTTAAAAACCTTTAATAAATGCACATGTGATTGTGCTTTGACTAAAAAGATTGAGATTAAACAATGTGTGGCTTCTTCTTTCAATGCTCAAAAGCATTTTTGGTTGTAAAGTTGGTGTTTTCAGTGAAAATGGGGGTTATCTACTAAAGGAAAATCCACTTTGCACTACAAGTGCAGTTTCAGTGCAGTCTCAAGTGCACTTGTAGTGCAAAGTGTATTTTCCTTTAGTAAATAACACCCAACAGTGCTTTCTAATTTGACACAATCACGCCATTTTCAGGACTCCCAAAATTTCAGTCAGGGTCAGCTAAAAGAAAGACAAGCAGTAAATCTAAGCAAATATATGTTCAGTTTAAAATATTTTTTGATTTAAAAAATGTCTCAGACATTGTCTGGCATATTTATGGCCCCCCTACCCGCAAAGTATTCCATGTATCTTACCTCGCGGGCACTTTGGGGGGGCAAGCCAGGACGGCCAGCTTCAAGCGCCATCAGAGTTGGTTCATTGACATTAATAACTCCGGATTCAGGCCCAACTGAGCCAGCATAGTTCACAGAATTTCTCCTTAAAAAGTTGTGGAGAACACAGCAAGCCAGGATGATGTGATTGAGTTTATACTCCGCCATGTGTATCGGTGTAAGAAATAGGCGGAACAGGCTGGCCATTATTCCAAACGTGTTCTCCACCACTCTTCTGGCTCTTCTGGTCCGGGGTGAGGGTCCTCATAAGGAATGGCCACATAAGATGGTCCCCCAGTGCAAACGCTTTATCCGCAACGAAGACGAATGGGAGTCCTTCCGCATTGTCTTCTGGAGGTGGCAAGTCCAAGCTGCCATTCTGGAGATGCCTGTAGAACTCTGTGTGGTCAATGACTCAACCATCTGACATCCGGCCATTCTTCCCCACATCCACATACAGGAACTCATAAGTAGCCGACACCACCGCCAAAATCACAATAGTGATGGGCAAAGTGGGAGGCCACAGTCTGCCATTCCTGTGGGTTCGAAGGATACTGTGGAGTCAAACAAGAAAAATAAATTAATCATTTTGCACATAAACATGGAAAGCAGATTAGACACAAACATTCTTGGCCAACATCAGTATAACATTTATTTTAGGAAGTATTTAAAGACAAAGGTATAAGGTCCACCTATCAGATTCCCCCCCTCTCATGGGCCATTTAAAAAAATTTATGGGGGGGAGATGTTTTGGACAGGTAACCCTCTCCACTTCATTGAGAGATGAATGCATAAATAATGTGTGTTACTTTGGCCAGCCTCTCCTTACTTACACTATTGGCAGCCTAATGGACAGGTAAGAATTGTCATAATACAAAGATATAATACACACTGTACACATTTTAGCACATTTTTACATTCTGCTATTACCTATCAAGATAATAATAGGATACAAAAACTTTAAACAGTACCATTTGTAAGTATTCAAGCAGGCCCTTGCACTACATGCTTTGGGAAATTAATCCATAAATCTGACCACAAAAGAGGTGGGTATAGGGTGTATGGGTTTGGCAAAGTCAGCAGATAGAGGAATGGTATCAGCTGAGTTAGCAGTTGGGGGGAGGGAGGGTTCGATATGATTTTGGGACACCATAAAATAAACCTTGGGCACTCTGCCTGAATTTAAAGCACAAATCACATTTTTACACATTTTAGGGGGTATTTAGGGTAAAGCACTACTATGGAGCTGAAAAAATACATTGTTAAGTGACTACACGAGGTGAATATAGGCCCAGGAGAGCATGCTGGGGAGGTAAGTGAAGGCAAATATGTATGAAGGACAAAAAAAATAGCATAAAAATCCAGCATGCATGAGGACAAAGGGGACATTCACAGCATATTACAATCATGGTAATTAGGGAATGAGGAAAGAAATACAATACATTATCAAACATTAAATATAATAAAATGTGATGTTAACCACTTCAGCCCCGGAAGGATTTACCCCCTTCCTGACCAGAGCACTTTTTACAATTTGGCACTGCATCGCTTTAACTGCTAATTGCGCGGTCATGCAATGCTGTAACCAAACGAAATTTGCGTCCTTTTCTTCCCACAAATAGAGCTTTCTTTTGATGGTATTTGATCACCTCTGCTGTTTTTATTTTTTGCGCTATAAATGGAAAAAGACCGAAAATTTTGAAAAAAAATGATATTTTCTACTTTTTGTTATAAAAAAAATCCAATAAACTCAATTTTAGTCATACATTTAGGCCAAAATTTATTCGGCCACATGTCTTTGGTAAAAAAAATGTCAATAAGCGTATATTTATTGGTTTGCGCAAAAGTTATAGCGTCTACAAACTAGGGTACATTTTCTGGAATTTACACAGCTTTTAGTTTATGACTGCCTATGTCATTTCATGAGGTGCTAAAATGGCAGGGCAGTACAAACCTCCCCCAAATGACCCCATTTTGGAAAGTAGACACCCCAAGGAAATTGCTGAGAGGCATGTTGAACTCTTTGAATATTTATTTTTTTTGTCCCAAGTGATTGAATAATGACAAAAAAATAAAAAATAAATAAAAAAAAAAAAAAATTACAAAAAGTTGTCACTAAATGATATATTGCTCACACAAGCCATGGGCATATGTGGAATTGCACCCCAAAATACATTCAGCTGCTTCTCCTGAGTATGGGGATACCACATGTGTGGGACTTTTTGGGAGCCTAGCCGCGTACGGGGCCCCGAAAACCAAGCACCGCCTTCAGGATTTCAAAATGCATAAATTTTTGATTTCACTCCTCACTACCTATCACAGTTTTGAAGGCCATAAAATGCCAAGATGGCACAAAACCCCCCCAAATGACCCCATTTTGGAAAGTAGACACCCCAAGCTATTTGCTGAGAGGCATGTTGAATCCATGGAATAGTTTATTTTTTGACACAAGTTGCGGGAATGTGACAAATTTTTTTTTTTTTGCACAAAGTTGTCACTAAATGATATATTGCTCACACAGGCCATGGGCATATATGGAATTGCACCCCAAAATACATTTAGCTGCTTCTCCTGAGTATGGGGATACCACATGTGTGGGACTTTTTGGGAGCCTAGCCGCGTACGGGGCCCCGAAAACCAAGCACCGCCTTCAGGATTTCTAAGGGCATAAATTTTTGATTTCACTCCTCACTACCTATCACAGTTTTGAAGGCCATAAAATGCCAAGATGGCACAAACCCCCCCCCAAATGACCCCATTTTGGAAAGTAGACACCCCAAGCTATTTGCTGAGAGGCATGTTGAGTCCATGGAATATTTTATTTTTTGACACAAGTTGCGGGAAAGTGACAATTTTTTTTTTTTTTTGCACAAAGTTGTCACTAAATGATATATTGCTCAAACATGCCATGGGCATATGTGGAATTACACCCCAAAATACATTCTGCTGCTTCTCCTGAGTATGGGGATACCACATGTGTGGGACTTTTTGGGAGCCTAGCCGCGTACGGGGCCCCGAAAACCAAGCACCGCCTTCAGGATTTCTAAGGGCATAAATTTTTGATTTCACTCCTCACTACCTATCACAGTTTTGAAGGCCATAAAATGCCAAGATGGCACAAAACCCCCCCAAATGACCCCATTTTGGTAAGTAGACACCCCAAGCTATTTGCTGAGAGGCATGTTGAGTCCATGGAATATTTTATATTTTGACACAAGTTGCGGGAAAGTGACAATTTTTTTTTTTTTTTTTTTGCACAAAGTTGTCACTAAATGATATATTGCTCAAACATGCCATGGGCATATGTGGAATTACACCCCAAAATACATTTTGCTGCTTCTCCTGAGTACGGGGATACCACATGTGTGGGACTTTTTGGGAGCCTAGCCGCGTACGGGGCCCCGAAAACCAAGCACCGCCTTCAGGATTTCTAAGGGCATAAATTTTTGATTTCACTCCTCACTACCTATCACAGTTTTGAAGGCCATAAAATGCCAAGATGGCACAAAACCCCCCCAAATGACCCCATTTTGGAAAGTAGACACCCCAAGCTATTTGCTGAGAGGCATGTTGAGTCCATGGAATATTTTATATTTTGACACAAGTTGCGGGAAAGTGACAATTTTTTTTTTTTTTTTTTGCACAAAGTTGTCACTAAATGATATATTGCTCACACAGGCCATGGGCATATGTGGAATTACACCCCAAAATACATTCTGCTGCTTCTTCTGAGTATGGGGATACCACATGAGTGGCACTTTTTGGGAGCCTAGCTTCATACGGGGCCCCGAAATCCAATCACCGCCTTCAGGATTTCTAAGGGCGTTAATTTTTGATTTCACTCCTCACTACCCATCACAGTTTCGAAGGCCATAAAATGCCAAGATAGCACAAAACCCCCCAAAATGACCCCATTTTGGAAAGTAGACACCCCAAGCTATTTGCTGAGAGGCATGGCAAGTATTTTGCAGCTCTCATTTGTTTTTGAAAATGAAGAAAGACAAGAAAAAACATTTTTTTTTTCTTTTTTCAATTTTCAAAACTTTGTGACAAAAAGTGAGGTCTGCAAAATACTCACTATACCTCTCAGCAAATAGCTTTGGGTGTCTATTTTCCAAAATGGGGTCATTTGGGGGGGGTTTGTGCCATCTGCGCATTCCATGGCCTCCGAAACTGTGATAGGCAGTGAAGAGTGAAATCAAAAATTTACGCCCCTAGAAAGCCTGAAGGCGGTGCTTGGTTTTTGGGGTCCCGTACGCGGCTAGGCTCCCAAAAAGTCTCACACATGGGGTATCCCCGTATTCAGGAGAAGCAACAGTATGTATTTTGGGGTTTAATTTCACATATTCCCATGGCATGTTTGAGCAATATATCATTTAGTGACAACTTTGTGCAAAAAAAAAAAAAAAATTTGTCTTTTTCCCGCAACTTGTGTCACAATATAAAATATTCCATGGACTCGACATGCCTCTCAGCAAATAGCTTGGGGTGTCTACTTTCCAAAATGGGGTCATTTGGGGGGGTTTTGAACTGTCCTGGCATTTTATGCACAACATTTTGAAGCTTATGTCACACATCACCCACTCTTCTAACCACTTGAAGACAAAGCCCTTTCTGACACTTTTTGTTTACATGAAAAAATTATTTTTTTTTGCAAGAAAATTACTTTGAACCCCCAAACATTATATATTTTTTTAAAGCAAATGCCCTACAGATTAAAATGGTGGGTGTTTCATTTTTTTTTTTTCACACAGTATTTGCGCAGCGATTTTTCAAACGCATTTTTTGGGGAAAAAAACACACTTTTTAACATTTTAATGCACTAAAACACACTATATTGCCCAAATGTTTGATGAAATAAAAAAGATGATCTTAGGCCGAGTACATGGATACCAAACATGACATGCTTTAAAATTGCGCACAAACGTGCAGTGGCGACAAACTAAATACATTTTTAAAAGTCTTTAAAAGCCTTTACAGGTTACCACTTTAGATTTACAGAGGAGGTCTACTGCTAAAATTACTGCCCTCGATCTGACCTTCGCGGTGATACCTCACATGCATGTTGCAATTGCAGTTTACATTTGACGCCAGACCGACACTTGCGTTCGCCTTTGTGCGAGAGCAGGGGGGGGACGGTGCTTTTTTTTTTTTTTTTTTTTTTTTTTCTTATTATTTTTTTGGTTTTTTATCTTATTTTTAAACTGTTCCTTTCATTTTTTTTTTTTTAATCATTTTTATTGTTATCTCAGGGAATGTAAATATCCCCTATGATAGCAATAGGTAGTGACAGGTACTCTTTTTTTAAAAAATTGGGGTCTATTAGACCCTAGATCTCTCCTCTGCCCTCAAAGCATCTGACCACACCAAGATCGGTGTGATAAAATGCTTTCCCAATTTCCCAATGGCGCTGTTTACATCCGGCGAAATCTAAGTCATGAAATCCTCGTAGCTTCCGGTTTCTTAGGCCATAGAGATGTTTGGAGCCATTCTGGTCTCTGATCAGCTCTATGGTCAGCTGGCTGAATCACCGGCTGCATTCTCAGGTTCCCTGTTGGGACAGGAGATCCAGAGAAAAACATGGAAGACGGTGGGGGGGCATTCCCTCCCACTGCTTGTAAAAGCAGTCTAGAGACTAATTAGCGGCTAGGATTGCTTTTACATGAAAGCCGACCGCTGGCTGAAAAGAATGATACCAAGATGATACCTAAACCTGCAGGCATCATTCTGGTATAACCACTCAAAGTCCACCAACATACCAGTACATTGCTGGTCCTTGTTGGGCATACATTGTAAACTTTTTTTTCATGCAGCCTGTGGGCTGAACGAAAAAAAGATCTTGATCGGTGGGTATACCCACCATTAGAATACCTCCCTTCATCCACCCACTTCTAATGATGGGCATACATGCACCGTTTTATATATGCCGAAGCATGGAGGCATCCTCCCACAAAAGGCAGGAGCAAATCGCTCCTCCACCCACTGTTGCCCGCACGCTTCGGCATATATGCTGAAGTATGAAACTGTGGTGGTGAAATCACCTCCGACAGCGCTGGAGTCACGGCTTTATGTATCGTGGGAGCAAACGCTGTTGCTGTCAAGATAAATAAATCCGCGCTGCAACTGAATGGCGTACCTGCTAAGCAAATGATGGTTAACAAAAAACAAAGTAACATTACAGTATAACAGTAATACTTACCATACCTGCAAAGCAAATACAAAAAAAAAAACAGTAAAAAATAAAACATTTAACGCAACCTGTGCCTACCTAAAATATATATATGCCGAAGCATGGGGGCATCCTCCCACAAAAGGCAGGAGCAAATCGCTCCTCCACCCACTGCTGCCCCCACGCTTCGGCATATATGCTGAAGTATGTAACTGTGGTGGTGAAATCACCTCCGACAGCGCTGGAGTCACGGCTTTATGTATCGTGGGAGCAAACGCTGTTGCTGTCAAGATAAATAAATCCGTGCTGCAGCTGAATGGCGTACCTGAAAACAAAAAAATGGTTAAAACACATTAAACTATAAAAAAATTACATACCTGAAAAGCAAACATGATAAAACATAACAATAAAACATTGCAGAATAGAATACAGTAAAAAAGAGCAGAACAATAGAGAGAAAATAGAGAGAGAGAGAACAATAAAACGACAACTATTTTTGTTTTTTTTATTTTATATTTTTTTTGTGTATTTTTTTTTTTTTTTTACTTTTTTTTTTTTTTTACATTTTTTTTATAACTGTAACTTTTAAAACTGTAACGGTTCCAGGTTTGGGTCTCTCAAAATGCGATGGCATCTTGGGAGACCCTGTGAAAGTGTGTCCTAGTCTGTGCAGTGCTGTACCCTACGCTAAAACTCAACTAGTGTATGGTAGCGTTCAAAACATTCACCAATGCAAAGACCAGGATTGCCAGGACAGGAGGGACAATAATACCGGGTGTCACGCCTAAATCCGCGCTTGCTGCAGACACGACATTTTCTTTGGGGGGCTCGTTGGGTAGGGGTACTCGGGATGGCATAAGGAAAATGCCTCTCATGCAGCCGGCCTACTGCATTTGGTTGGGGAAGGTGAGGTGGAGCACCATCTGGAAACAGAAGGGCTCTGACGATCTCTTCCTGGAATTTAAGGAAGGATCCAGTCCGTCCTGAAGCTCTGTATAGCACATGAGCGTTCAGCAAAGCCAATTGAAATAAGTATACAGACACTTTTTTGTACCAGCGTCTGGCCTTACGGGCAATTAGGTACGGCGCCAACAACTGGTCATTGAGGTCCACCCCTCCCATATTTTGGTTATATTCGTGGACACAGAGGGGTTTCTCCACAACACCAATCGCCGTAGTAATTTGGGTCGTCGTATCTGCATGAAGGGAGGTAAGAACGAAAACATTCCTATTGTCCCTCCACTTCATAGCGAGCAAGTTATTACACTGCAAGCAGGCTCTCTCCCCCAGCCTAAGACGGGAATCTACAAGCCGCTGAGGAAAGCCCCGGCGATTAGGTCGCACAGTGCCACATGCTCCAATTTGATGATCAAAAAGGTGACTAAAAAGTGGCACGCTTGTGTAATAATTGTCCACGTACAAGTGGTACCCCTTTCCGAATAAGGGTGACACCAAGTCCCACACTATCTTGCCAGCGCTTCCTATGTAGTCAGGGCAGTTTGTCGGCTCTACGTGACTATCTTTGCCCTCGTAAACCATAAATCTACATGTATAGCCTGTGGCCCTGTCACAGAGCTTATACATCTTGACCCCGTATCTGGCACGCTTGCTGGGAAGGTACTGTTTGAATGACAAGCGGCCAGAAAATTTAATCAGGGATTCATCAACGCAGACAACTTGATGGGGAGTAAACAAGTCTGCAAAACGTTGGTTGAAGTGGTTTACGAGGGGCCGAATTTTGTAGAGCCGATCGTATTCAGGGTCTCCACGAGGACGACAGAGTTCATTGTCGTTGAAGTGCATGAACCGCAAAATCTGCTCATATCGTGCCCTGGTCATGGAGGCAGAGAACACGGGCATATGGTGAATTGGGTCAGTGGACCAATATGACCGCAACTCACTCTTTTTGGTTATGCCCATGTTGAGGGAAAGGCCCAGAAAGATCTTAAATTCGGAGACCGTAATTGGTCTCCAATCTCTGGCAAGGGAGGACTGGGGAATAGTGGCGATGTGTTGACCAGCGTATAAATTGCTTTGGTCCACAATAGATCTATAGAGATCTTCGGTGAAAAACAGTGAATAAAAATCCAGTGGCGTAAAATCAACTGTTTCCACCTGAATTCCGGGTTGGCCAGTGAATGGGGGCAATACGGGTGCTGCAGAAGTGGTGGGTACCCAATTCGGATTGGCGAATGCAGCAGGAAGGGCACTATGGGCACGACGGGCCTGTGTTCGTCTTCTTGGTGGCAGCGGGACCCTACTAGTGCTTGCCACCTCACCAGCTTGAACTGCACTTATGGGACTCGCCACGTCACCACGTGATACTGCAGTGCTGGATGTACGACCAGGGTGTACTAGGCCGCTGGTGCTTGCCAGTTCACCAGAAGGAATAGCGGCACTAGTACTGCTCTGCTCCATACAAGGGACCTGCGGTTCTTGCACTTCAAGGACAGAAGAAGAAGTTCGGGGTCTGGTACGCCTGACCCTAGCAGGGACCACAACTCCGTCGTCAGAGCTATCTGTCATGGAGCCGCTGTCCTCTACAGGATCGTATTCTGAGCCTGAACTTGACAGATGAGTGACTTCCTCTTCACTATCTGTCATGCTCAGAAACGTGTAGGCCTCTTCACTAGTGTACCTTCGATTTGCCATTTTGGGCTCTAAATTTAGGGGTACACTAGTGAGACTCACAGGCAAAAAAGCTCCTGACTGTCAGCGACTGATTCAAAATGCTACCAAAAAACTGTTAGCGATCGCAGGGATCAGGCCTGACTCTGCGAACGCTGCAGTTATGTGTGCTTAGTGTTTTGTGACAGTTATCGATCGATACTGCACTTGGGTGGGCTGGGCAGGGCTGGGCCGAGGAGCAAAACGCAGGTGCTAGCAGGTATCTGGGCTGATCCCGCTAACACTGCGTTTTTTTGGGGGACCCTAAACTGCTGGGGAGTATAGATCTGATCGGATCAGATATCGATCCGTTCAGATACTATAGCACTAAGGGAGGTGTATGCTGCGTGCGTGGGTGTTAGCGGTACTGGCGCTAACCTGACGCTGCCTGGGGCGACGCAGACCTTATCTGACCCTAAAAACTTAACTTATATCACCGCCGGGCAATTAGGGGGTTAAACCTTTATAAGGTAATAAACGGCGGGTGCCCTAAAACTATAATAAACTATAAAAAACTACAAAAAACAAACCAACTAACCAGCGTCACCCGTAACAATTATATGGTGATCACTGGTGAAAGGGTTAACTAGGGGGCAATCAAGGGGTTAAAACCTTTAGAAGGTAGTATATGGGGGTCCCTGTCGCTAAAAAACACTGACGGCGAACCTATATACTTACCTCCCTAACTAGCGTCACCTGTGTCACTAATACAGCGATCAGAAAAACGATCACTTAGTGACACTGGCGACGGGGGGTGATCACAGGGTTAAAACTTTATTAGGGGGGGTTAGGGGGGTACCCTGGACCTAAGGGGGGGTACCCTAGACCTAAAGGGGGCTAACCTAACTGCCCTAACACTTATAACTGACACAAACTGACACCAATGCAATAATCAGAAAAAAAAAAAAAACTGCTATTGGTGTCAGTATGTGTGGGGGTACAGGGGGGTGATCAGGGGGTGACTGGGGGGGTGACATGGGGTGACAAGTGTGCCTGCGTGTTCTACTGTTAGTGTAGTGTTGGTGCACTTACTTGGATGTCTTCTCTCCTCGGCGCCGGATCAAAAAGACCGGCTCGAGGAGAGATGACATCACTTCCTCCGCTTCTGTTTACATTCACAGAAGCCGAGGAAGCCCATCATTGGCCAGGAGCGATCGCGAGGGGGGAGCCACGAATGAGTGGCCTCCCCCTCACCTTCGATTGACCCTGACCTGAATCCGGCCGCCGCTGGCACCGGGGGGGGTCCGATCGGACCCCCCA
Organism: Aquarana catesbeiana; assembly: GCF_042186555.1. Lineage (NCBI taxonomy): Eukaryota > Metazoa > Chordata > Amphibia > Anura > Ranidae > Aquarana > Aquarana catesbeiana. The sequence goes on along the minus strand of NC_133329.1, from coordinate 171,973,716 downwards.
CCCGCGGGCAGGCAAGGACGTACCTGTAAGTCCTTTTGCCTGCCCGTGCCATTCTCCCGACGTATATAGTCATGCGGCGGTCGGCAAGTGGTTAAAGGATAAAAATCTTACCTTAATATACTCCTTCTGCAGGACCTGGATGATGGCAGAACAGGTCTCTGGGATAATGATTCCCAGAGCCTGGGGGGAGATGCCTGTCGAGAACTTGAGGTCCTGCAGGATTCTCCCCGTCGACAAGTATCGCAGGGTAGTGACTAGCCTCTGCTCCGGAGTGATGGCTTGCCTCATGCAGGTATCCTGCCTGCTGATATAGGGGGTCAGCAAAGCCAAAAAACTGTGAAATACAGGGTCCGTCATCCAGAGAAAGTTCCTGAAATCGTCAGGATTATTCTCACGGATCTCACGGAGCAAAGGCATGTGACAGAATTGGTCACGTTGGAGCAACCAATTCTTGGTCCATGAACTCCTTCCCACCCTGTTCATAGACTGGGCTTGTGTCAAAGTAAGAACCCCAACACCAAGCCCCCACACAGCACGAACTCTACGATGAGTACGTACACGCAACATGGCTAGAAAATGGTCAGCTGCTCAGAAGAGAGTAACAGAACGCACTGAAGAACAGCAAGGCCTGTGAAGAGCGACCTGAAAATCAGTAACGAATGAACAAGAACACAATGATAAATCAATGGTAACTCGCTGCACGCACTGAAGACCAGATACAAACCCACAAGCACAAACTGAACAGCAGAAATACAATCTGAAAACCACGAGTCTGAAAGAGCGCAAATTGTCTCTCACCAAACTTTTACTCACACGAGATTAGCAAAAGGAGCCCAAAGGGTGGCGCGCTTAGTACTGAACTGACCTTTTATAGTCACGTCGTGTGCACCGTCACCGCGTTCTTGGCGTTCGGAAATTCCGACAACTTTGTGCGACCGTGTGTATGCAAAACAAGTTTGAGCCAACATCCGTCGGAAAAAATCCATGGATTTTGTTGTCGGAATGTCCGATCAATGTCCGACTGTGTGTACGGGGCATAAGTGTTTTTTAATGTATGTGGACTTTTTTAGGAATGAGTTTTAAAGCACTGCAACTTCCTCTATAATGTCTTTATTTACCATTTAAATGTTTTTGTGAATGAGTAGGTATACTCATTCATGGGGAGGTGGGGGCTTGTCCTGGTAAATTTGGAAATTTACCAAATATTATTTTTTCCAAATATTTTGGAAAGAAGACAGCTATTTGCTGAGATGCATGTTGAGTCCATGGAATATTTTATATTTTGCCACACGTTTCGGGAAAATTAAAATTTTTTTTTTTTTTTACACAATGTTGTCACTAATTGATATATTGTTCAAACATGGCATGGTTATATGTGGAATTACACCCCAAAATACATTCTGCTGCTTCTCCTAAGTACAAGGATAATACATGTGTGGAACTCTTTGGCAGTCTAATGCCCCGTACACACGGTCGGATTTTCCGGTGGAAAATGTCCGATCGGAGCGTGTTGTCGGAAATTCCGACCGTGTGTGGGCTCTATCAGACATTTTCCATCGGATTTTCCGACACACAAAGTTGGAGAGCAGGAGATAAAATTTTCCGACAACAAAATCCGTTGTTGGAAATTCCGATCGTGTGTACACAAATCCGACGGACAAAGTGCCACGCATGCTCAGAATAAATAAAGAGATGAAAGCTATTGGCCACTGCCCCGTTTATAGTCCCGACGTACGTGTTTTACGTCACCGCGTTTAGAACGATCGGATTTTCCGACAACTTTGTGTGACCGTGTGTATGCAAGACAAGTTTGAGCCAACATCCGTCGGAAAAAATCCTAGGATTTTGTTGTCGGAATGTCCGAACAAAGTCCGACCGTGTGTATGGGGCATTACGCGTACAGGATCACGAAAACCAATCACCACCTTCAGGATTTCCAAGGGCGTACATTTTTGATTTCACTCCTCCCTGCCTATCACAGTTTCAGAGGCCATGAAATGCCCAGATAGCACAACCCCCCCCCAAATGACCCCATTTTGGAATGTAGACACCCCAAGCTATCTGCTGAGAGGCATGTTGAGTATTTTGCAGATCTCGCTTTTTGTCACAAAGTTTTGAAATTTGAAAAAAAAACCCCAAAAAACACATTTCCTGTCGCATCATGGCAGCATACACGTTGGGTTGTGACTCCGCCTCCACAACCTGATAGGACCACATAGCTATAAATTAGAGAGTAGACACCTGCCCCAGTATTCTCTTATTTTTCCTCACCTGTCAGGACGCACGGATCAGCACCCCCTTACCGCTTCGCTCCAGCCAGGTTCTAGCCTCTCCTGGGTGGAAGTCCTTCTTGTACAGCCTCTAAACGAGCTAAATGGAAGGAGCCCCACTCTGGTGATCTCAGGGGCACTCATCTCAACTCAAACTGTTTGCCATGATATAAGCCTTAAACAGGCTTCAAGTGCAACAGCCCACAAAAGCCTTAAACAGGCTTGCTGGAGGATTGGCCAGGGAACCTTCAGTATGGCCTCATGAAATAAGCCTTAAACAGGCTTAATTGTGTGCAGCGGTCTCCATTCCCCCTCCCCCTTTCTCTCTCCCCCCCTCATACCGTTTTTATGTTCTGCTGGGCTCTATTGTTCCATAGTTGCTGTGTGGGACTGCAGAGCGTTCTCGGCGTCCTCGCGAATGCGCAGTACGGCTCTCTGGGCGCCTCTATGCCGTTTTCCAGCCTCCAAGATGGCGCCGGGTGTCTCGCGGCGCTACTGCGCATGCACGAGCGTCCGACGCCGATGGCGGCGGATTTAAAAACCCAGCATTAGCTGTAGGTGCTGCTGCTGGTTGCTGCATGCTACAGATCGCCTGTCACTGCAAACCACAGTGGAAAAACGCTCTACAAAAGTGGGTGACCCTTCTCCTATTCAGTTCTGTGTCAGGATCCCTGCTCTCTCTCTCTCTCTCTGCATTGCTGCTTGTTTTTTTCCCTGCAGGTTTCCAGCCCACTCACCATGGAGACCGCTGCCCCAGCAGATCACCGCCAGCCTACTAGGTAAGGGGGGGGAAGACAAGGGTAAGTAGTGAAGATTGAAAAAGAGAGCACTTCTAACGCTGCCTAAATTGGTCAGCCCTACCAGGTCCTCAAGAACGTCTGCGTCAAGACAAAGAGAGTCCTCACGCAGGAGAAGCCGCTCCAGACATAGACGGAGCCGCTCCTACCATAGAAGAAGCCGCTCAAGAGGAAGCCGCAGAAGAAGCCGCTCCAGGTCGCATTCCCGACATGGTCGATCCCGCCATAGAAGGTCGTCCTCACGCAGGCACCGTTCCCCTGCACGCCATTCCCGTCCCGCCGGGAACGCATGCTGGATTTGCGGTGCAGCGGCTCTTCCGGATAAACTGGTTTGTCAAAAATGCCTGGAAGAGGCCACAAGAGAGAGAGCCTCGGAAGTTGGGGACTCAGCCCCTCAGGCCTCGATACCAGATGTGGATTTCTCCACCATTACCTCTCCAGCCCGGGCCAGCACATCAAAGGAGCAAGACTCCCTGTCTGATAATGAGGGTCTGGAGGTGTCGGCCGGATTCGACTTCGGTCTGATAGAGCCGTTTGTTAAATCGGTTAAGGAGGCAATAGGATGGGAGGAACCCCAGAAAGTCCAGCCAAAGCAAAGGAAATATTTTCCTCAGCTTAAGAAGGAACCAGAAACTTTTCCGTTCATTGACGAACTGGAAGATTTAATCAAAGAGGAGTGGCAGAGACCGGAGAAGAAATCTAGTCTGAATAACAGACTCCAGAAGCTATACCCACTCAAGGAGCCTAAAGTGAACCCTCTGGTGTCCCCTACGGTAGTGGACGCATCTTTGATGCGCCTCGCCAGGCATGTTACCCTCCCGCTAGAAGATGCGGTAACGTTTAGAGACGTTCTCGACAGAAAGATCGACACGGATCTTAAGCGGGCTTACCTATCGGCTTGAGGCACATGCAGGCCTGCAATAGCACTCGCGGCAGTAGGAAGGGCCATCTTGAGCTGGTCTTCAAGCACGGAGAAGCTGGTATTAGAGGGTGCAGACCAAGAGAAAATAGTGAAGGCATTACAAGAGTTAAGCTTGGCTGGTGATTTTGTGGCTGAAGCCTCAGTCGACACTATCAGGTCTGCATCAAAGTCTATGTTGGCCTCAGTGATGGCCAGAAGAGCTTTGTGGCTGAAGCCCTGGACGGCGGATCCCGCATCCAAGTCTAACTGGTGCCGTATTCCGTTCGACGGTGAGCACCTCTTCGGAACAAAGTTAGATACGGCTATCTCCAAAGTAACTGGTGGAAAATCCGGGCTCATTCCCTCGGATAGGAGGCCTAAACAGAGACCTCCTCCTTTTAAGCGGAATCTCCCAGAAAAGTATAGGGACGCGAAAGCGTACAGACCAGGGAAGGAGTACCGAAGGAACTGGAAGAACCCTCAAACCTCCTTCATGAAATTCCAGAAGCCTAAGACTCCCGCTTCCAGTGACCAGAAGCCTTTTTGAAGGTGCGCCCGTCCGGCCAGCGGTAGTAGGAGCAAGACTCTCCAGTTTCAAGCTGGTCTGGGCGGAGACCATACACGATACCTGGACCCTGGCCACTGTCAATTTCGGCCACAGATGGTCCTTCAAAAATGTCCCTTCTAAATTATGTCCTAGAACTTCTTCAAAAACAAGTGATAATAGAGGTTCCGCCAGCACAACGAGGCAGGGGATTCTATTCTCCACTATTCCTCGTCAAAAAGAAGTCAGGGGACTTTCGGCCGGTTCTAGACCTGAAGAACCTCAACAAGTCCATCAGAGTGGAGTCTTTCAGGATGGAAAGCCTGCAGTCTATCCTTCAGGCCATAAACTTAGGAGACTGGATGCTCTCCATAGATCTCCAGGATGCCTACCTGCACATACCAATCCACGTGGCATTCCAAAAGTTCCTGCGATTCTCGGTGGGTCAGGGGCACTTCCAATTTCGAAGCCTCCCTTTCGGGATCTCTAAGGCCCCCAGAACGTTTACGAAGGTTCTGCTTCCAGTGATAGCCTCTTTGAGGGAGAAGGGTCTAAGGGTCCACCATTACCTGGACGACATTCTTCTCCTCTCAAACAGCCAGGAATCACTCGTGCAACATCGCAAGGTCTTAGTTTCCACCTTAACGAGTCTGGGTTGGATAATCAACTGGCAGAAGAGCAACATTCAGCCTACTCAAAGGATGGTCTTCCTGGGAGCCGAATTAGACACCCGAGCCAACACGGTAGAACTGCCAAGGGAGAAGTTGTCCCTAATAATTCAGAAAGTGAAGGATGTGGTTCCAGCATCATGCCTACCGGCCAGAACATACCTCAGCCTTCTGGGTTCCCTATCAGCAACCATTCCAATGGTCAGATGGGCGCAATGGAATACCAGACCTCTGCAAGCCTCCTTCCTGTGCCAGTGGGATGGATGGTCCATGTCCCAATTGATTCGCATCTCAGAGGAAGCCAGGCTATCTCTACGGTGGTGGACCCACCCTGACAACCTCAGCAGATGCAAACAGATAGTCATCCTCTACCAGGAGGTGGTAACTTCGGACGCCAGTCTGGAGGGATGGGGAGCACACTACCTACATTATGCAGCTCAGGGCCGCTGGCACTTCAAAACCAGGGATGTAGTATCAAACGTCCTAGAGATGAAGGCAGCCTTCCAAGCCCTCTTGGCATTCAGCTCACTTCTGAGAGGGAAACAGGTCCTCATTCAAATGGACAACCGAGTGGCTGTAGCCTACATCAACAGGCAGGGGGGTACCAAGAGCATCTCCATGATGCGGGAAGTCGGTCCGGTGATGAGATGGGCTCAACTGAACCTGCGGGACCTGAAGGCGGCCTATATTCCGGGGGTTCAGAACCTACTGGCGGATTCTCTCAGCAGAACATTCGTTTCCAACAACGAGTGGTGTCTAAGCCCGCAGGCCTTTGCCCTCATATGCCAGACATGGGGTCATCCAGACATACACCTCGCAGCAACACCAGAGAACAAGAAGTGTCAGAGGTTTCTGTCAAGGAACCCCTTCCCCTCAGCGGAGGGAACGGATTGTCTCCAGCACGCCTGGAACTTTCGCCTAGGTTACATTTTCCCACCGACCCCACTGATAGCCAAGTTCCTTCTGAGGCTCAAACATTCTACAGCTCTAGTCCTGGCTGTGATTCCCTTTTGGCCACGGAGGCCTTGGTTCACCACCCTCCTGCAACTGAGCACAGCGGATCCACTTCCACTCCCGGTGACAACGGATCTACTAACCCAGGGCCAGCTACTACATCCGAACTCAGAGAGATTGCACCTAGCGGCCTGGAGACTGAAAGGTCTAGGTTCCTAGATCAAGGCTGTTCTCAGAAGGTAGTCGATACCCTGCTTCAAGCCAGGAAATCCTCCACGAATAGCACCTACGAGAGTCTGGGGAAAGTTCTCTTCCTTTGCTCAGGAACAAGGTTGGGACCCTTCTTCCCCATCAGCAATACAAGTGCTTGAGTTCCTCCAGTCAGGTCTAGACAAAGGCCTTATGTCCAGCACCCTGAAAGTCCAAGTCTCTGCCATCTCTGCTCTGACAGGGGTTAGGTGGGCACTTAACCCTCTCGTGGTTCAATTCCAAAAAGCATGCCTGAAGCTAAGGCCTCCCAGAAAGCCTTCATTTCCAACATGGGATCTATCAACTGTCCTAGAGATTCTATCCGGAGAGCCATTCTCCCCACTTGAGGAAACCTCCCTCTGGGACCTGACTCTAAAGGTATCATTCCTAATTGCCATCACTTCAGCGAAGAGGGTCTCAGAAATGCAAGCTTTGCTGATCAAAGAACCGTATCTGATGGTTTACCCAGACAGGCTAACCCTGAAGCCTTCAGACAGGTTTATCCCAAAAGTCTCCTCTTTGTTCCACTTTAACCAGGAGATTGACCTCCCGGCTTTGATCACGGATCAGGGCGTTCCTCATCCCCTGGATGTCAAGGGCAACATTCTGCATTACCTCTCGGTAACCAAGTCATTCAGAAAATGTGAGAACCTTTTAGTCATCCCACATGGGTTCAGGAAGGGCCAGGCAGCTTCTGCCCGTACCATCGCCTCATGGCTCGTGAAAGCTATCAAGAAGGCCTACTCCTTAAGCACCTTGCAGATTCCGGAAGATCTTAGAGCGCATTCCACCAGGGCAATGGCTACTTCATGGGCAGCTTACTGTAAAGTTTCAGCGGAAACCATTTGTAGAGCGGCCACTTGGTCTTCGAGAAACACCTTCATTTCCCATTATAGAATAGACGCTGCACGCTTAGCAGCAGTTGAATTTGGGAGGGCCGTCATACAGGCCAATTCTTCTGTTTCTTGTCAATAAATTTAATTCCCACCCAGTTTGGCGAGTTACTCCCCAACGTGTATGCTGCCATGATGCGACAGGAAAACGGAAAATTGTATACTCACCTTTCCGTAATTTTCCTTTCCTGTCGCATCTTCATGGCTGCATACAATCACCCACCCTCTGAGGTGACATGTGTATATATTTACAGAGAATACTGGGGCAGGTGTCTACTCTCTAATTTATAGCTATGTGGTCCTATCAGGTTGTGGAGGCGGAGTCACAACCCAACGTGTATGCTGCCATGAAGTTGCGACAGGAAAGGAAAATTACGGAAAGGTGAGTATACAATTTTCCGTTTTTTCTTTTCTTTCTTCATTTTCAAAAATAAATGAGATCTGCAAAATACTCACAATGCCTCTTAGCAAATACCTTAGGGGTGTCTACTTTCCAAAATGGGGTCATTTGAGAGTTTGTGCTATCTGGACATTTCAGGGCCTCTGTAACTGTGATAGGTAGTCAGGAGTAAAATCACAATTTTATGCCTTTAGAAAGCCTGAAGACGGTGCTTGGTTTTTGGGGTCCTGTATGCGGCTAGGCTCCCAAAAAGTCTCACACATGTGGTATCCCTGTACAGGGAAAGGGAGCAGAATGTATTTTGGGGTATAATTTCACATATGCCCATGGCATGTTTGAGCAATAGATCATTTAGTGACAACTTTGTGTAAAAAAAAAAATTGTAATCTTCTCGAAAGTTGTGGCAAAATATCAAATATTCCATGGACACAACATGCCTCTCAGCAAAAAGCTTAAAGTGTCTTCTTTCCAAAATGGGGTTACTTGAAGACCAATGGCGTCCCTGGGGGGGCCAGAGGGGACCCTGACTCCCCCGACATTATGCTGTGCCCCACCATGTGCCCCCATTGAAAAAATTTTTTTTTTTTTTTACGAAAATGCAGTGTCTTTTTGTTTGCATTCGTAGGGGATGCGCCGCATCTTATTTGGGCCGCCACTGCAGTAACACAGTCTCTATTGAGAGGGAGAGCATCCCCAGTCAGCTCCTGCGGGTGATTCCTCCCCCCTCCCTCTGCTCGCTGACACTGCATAATGTGAGCGCTCACACAACCACGGCTGCCCGATTTGCTCCTTCCCCTGCATCCTCATTGGCAGGGAGAAGAGCGAATTGCAGGAAGGACTCCACCAGGACTCTCAGTTACTGAAAAAACAGACTGATTTCTCCCGTCCTTAGGACAGGAGAACAAGCCTGTAAATTCCAAGAGATGCCAGACCAGTGCTGTCAATAGCTGGGGCAGGACAGCAAGAGGAGGCTGGGGAATCCCACAGTGGCAGAACAGGGCTCGGTGGCAAGACAACCTTTGTAACCCTGATAGTTCTCCCACTGCTTTGGACCCTTATATTTTCTCGGTATGCTGGTGACATATATCTCTTGTTTTCTGTCACCCTGTGGGGCCCCAATACAGTAGGAAGGGAGCTCACTGCAGAAAATGTGAAAGGGCCCATTGTGGGATCATAGTAAAGGGCCCCAGATATATATATATTATTTTTTTGCAAGAAAATTACTTTGAGCCTCCAAACATTATATATTTTTTAAAGCAAAGGCCCTACAGATTAAAATGGTGGGTGTTGTAATTTTTTTTTCACACAGTATTTGCGCAGTGATTTTTCAAACGCAATTTTTTTGGAAAAAACACACTTTTTTTAATTTTAATGCACTAAAACACACTATATTGCCCAAATGTTTGATGAAATAAAAAAAGACGATCTTATGCCGAGTACATGGATACCAAACATGGCATACTTTAAAATTGCACACAAATGTGCAGTGGCGACAAACTACATACATTTTTAAAAGCCTTTAAAAGCCTTTACAGGTTACCAGGTTAGATTTACAGGAGGTCTACTGCTAAAATTACTGCCCTCGATCTGACCTTCGTGGTCGCATGCATGGTGCAATAACTGTTTACATATAACACCAGACCGATGCTTGCGTTCACCTTTGCGCATGAGCGTGGGGGGGCAGGGGAGCTTTTATTTATTTATTTTTTTAAAATTATTTATTTTGCTTTTTTATTATATTTTTAAACTTTTCCTTTCAGTTTTTAATCATTTTTCCTGACGCCACCATGGCAGCATACTAGTGATAGGCTCCGCCTTTCTCCCCTCCCTCAGGACCAATGAAATAGCATAAATTAAAGGCCAGTTAGGCCCCGCCCCATTCTTCTTTGTCCTCATACCTCCACGCCCCAGTGAAGAGTAAGCAGTACTATGTTCTCCCCTCTGCCTCCAGGCAGCTGCAGGCTGGGTTAAGCCTCTACCAGTGTGAAGTCCCAGTATCAGGCTGCTAAAAATGCCAGAGTAGCTTGGGAGCTCCTTCTGTGGGTCTCGATGAGCAGTTTTTCCTATTTAGGAATGAAATCTGCCTTTAAGGTTTGTGTCTGCAACGCTTGTTGGGTTTGGGGAGGCCAGCTTTGCATCCTTCTTACCTTTACCTTTGTTTGTCTCCTGTCATTTTCTCATTTTCTGCACCTCCTGTTCTTTTCCTCCTGCAGTGGCACTGGTCTGGGTACATTACTCCCCCTAGACAGGTTCTCTGTCCTTTGCTGTCCTAGGCCGGCTGTAGGTATAGCTTATGTTTGTAGGTTGTGTATCTATAGGTTTGGGGTAGGTGGGTATGTGTGTGTGTGTGTGTGTATGTATATGTATGTATGTGTGTATGTATATGTGTTTGTGTATATATATATATATGTATGTGGATGTGTGTATTGTAGGGGATCAGATGGGTGGACAGCTGGCTCAGAGACAGTCCATTAAAACAAAAGTGGCTTTTTGCAGCAAAATGGCAAAATAAACCTAAGATAAGACAGACTTGTCTTGTCACACGGTTGTGCACACAGGTACAGCTCACAGTTCAGCAGCACACAGGCTTATAGATAATAGTTCATGGCTCCAATCAGAGCTACAGTCTTTATGTGGTTAAGCTCACCCAGCACACCATCCAGCAATGTACATTTTCACACAGCATGCTGCTGTGTCTCTCTCTCTCTCTCCTACTCAAACAGCTCCTCTCTGAGACTTTCAGCCCAGCTGACAATAAGCAGGTCTGAAGGGGAAATACCTGCCCTCTTCGATTAACCCTTTCTTGACCCTGCCCCAGGCTGACCCTCTGCGGTATGTATATATGTTCATATATGTTTGTGTATACATGTGTGTGTAATTATGTTGGTTGGTATGTATGTATGTGGGGGGGTGTATATGGAGCGGTATGTGCATGTATTTATATATGCTTGCATATTGTTTAAAAAAAACAAGGGAAAGGAGAGAGTGTGTAGATGTATATATGTGTATGTATATGTTTAGATATACATTATTAGAGGGAGAAGCAAAGTCGCTGTTGCCTTATCTATTTTTCCTCTTCTCTGTCTTTCTGTGGCTGTCCGTCTCTCAGCTGGTCGTCCCATTTCTCCACGGTTCGAGTATCAATTACCACCCATACAAAAGACCCTCAACACCTAGGGTGGGGACCACCGTGTTGGTAAGTTTTCAGGAAAAGAGTGACAAAAAGAATAAATGCAGCGCTAAAGCAAAAATATTAAACATAAATATGTGATATACAGTATCTTGAGGTACGTATGATTACATATGTATGAAAAACAAATAAATCTAAAGACAGAGATAGGTTAGGAGTTGAACTTCTAAGACATCCGTATAGGATGTATACCTAAAAAGTTGTCTGTATAGATGAGTCCATATATCTGAACAGAATATGTATATATTAATAGTCCACGGATTAGCGTGAATAATCATACATGTAGAAGTCCATAAGATATCCAGTGAATTCAAAAATGTTATTCACCTACAGTGCAAAAAATATGATAATCAAGTGTTGATAGTAGATCCACCACCGTAATTGGAAATGTAGGGGGGGCTTACCAGAAAAAGTGGACACAGATGGGTATACACTCACTGTGTCAGTAAAGCTTGTATGGTTGTGGATCTCTGAAGATGGATGGGAGTATTAGAAATGCTTGTAGGAGGTGTACACGATGAAGGCAAATCCAATCAGGTATCACCAGCGTGTAAGGAAAAAACATGAAGGTACATAGCGTAATACTGCGTGGATAGCCTTGAGGCAAATGTTAGCACAAATAGTTGCATATGAACAGACCCATGAGTTAACCAATAAAAGGTGGAAGATTTTAGACACCCAGAAGTGTAAATGACAAAATATTCAAGTGGTAATAGTAGGTCCACCACCATAGGTAAAAGTGGGGGGTTTACCAGAACCAATGGACATGGATGGGTATACACCCACTGTGTCTATTGAGCTTGTATAGCTGTAGATCCCTGAAAACAGGATGAAGGTAGCCAAGGTACTTGTATATATGGTGAAGACAAATTACGTATCCACAGCATGTAAAGAAAAAGTATGAAGGCACATAGCGTGATACTGTATAAAAAAAGCTATGAAGCGTATTTATTAAAGTAAAACACTCACATTTGTGAAGATAAAATACAGCGCTGAGAGAGAGTAAAAATGGCAGTGTAGTAGTGTCAGCAGGCGTTTCCGATGCGTTTCGTCCTACCGGACATCATCTGGGAAAAGTGTGCCCTCTCATGCGGATTGCTTTGATTTGCTTCAGCTCCGCGCGCCCACGCTCTCAAAGGCCAGAGCCAGAGACCATAGAAAGGCGGACGTTCTTCAGAGAAGCATAGCTCGGATGCCGCTCCCACTCAGGAGAGAGGTTCCAGGGAAAACGGACAGTCAGGAGGTTTTGTCAACCGCGAGAGAGAATCTTTCACAATTAAAATCTTTCGATGCTGTTGGGGTTTATTTAAATTTTTTACTCCAACAGGGCAGTGTTCGGTTTAAGACATCGCTTACTAACCAGTATTTAGCGCAAATTGTCAAACAGAAGTCGATTTGAGTTTCAAGCCCTTTAGAGCTTCAGAAAAGCATATTGCTTTTGTTACAGGAGTAGAGCTGCATCTTGTAGTTCAGCTTATATCAGAGGTAGCGACAGCCCTCCATCTATCAATCATCTGTCCATTGCCTAACTTTCCAGACGTTCAAGCAAGAAAACCACACAAATTGGTCATTCCCAGAGCTTGAAAGAAGTTTCTGTCCACAATTGCTCTTTTCAGTTCATATGATATGTCTTTCACTGTTCCAGATGGAATTCATCAGGCAAGAGAGGTTGCCTCCTGGACTTTAGCAAGATTGGTTGTGCAGATGGGAAATGGGTCGTGAGCCTCCTTCAGTGGTAGGATGCATCCTCTTCCAGAGGGTTTGAGGACTCATAGGCGGCCCAGTTGAAAGCATCTATGGATTCATTCTACAGGAAAGTGGCATGCTTTTCCCAGCATACCTTTTCAACCTTTACAGAATAGATCTTGGTGCCTTGTCATCAGTGGGGTTCAGAGGAATGACTGTTCAGTCTTCTGTCCCATTTAAAAAAAAAATATATATAATATATATATAAAATAATTATTTTCTTTTGTTAAGTAGAACCCACCCTGTCAGCTAGGATATGTATCACTAGTATGCTGCCATGGTGGCGTCAGGAAAACGTAAAATTGTATCTTACTTACCGTAATTTTCTTCTCCTGACGCCAATCCATGGCAGCATACGGACCCACCCTTGTGCGTTTCGGTATCTAGCTAATTACGAAGAATGGGGCGGGGCCTAACTGGCCTTTAATTTATGCTATTTCATTGGTCCTGAGGGAGGGGAGAAAGGCAGAGCCTATCACTAGTATGCTGCCATGGATTGGCATCAGGAAAGGAAAATTACTGTAAGTATGATACAATTTTCCGTTTTCTCAGTGAATGTAAATATCCCCTATGATAGCAATAGGTAGTGACAGGTACTCTTTTTTGAAAAAAATTGAGTCCCTAGATCTCTCCTCTACCCTCAAAGCATCTGACCACACCAAGATCATGTGATAAAATGCTTTGCCAATTTCCCAATGGCGCTGTTTATATCCGGCGAAACCTAAGTCATGAAATGCTCATAGCTTCCGGTTTCTTAGGCCATAGAGATGATTGGAACCATTCTGGTCTCTGATCATCTCTATGGTCAGCTGGCAGAACAATCGGCTGCATTCTCAGGTTCCCTTGTGGGACAGGAGAGCCCGAGAAAACCATGGAAGACAGAGGGGGGGAACGTTCCCTCCCACTGCTTATAAAAGCAGTCTAGAGGCTAATTAGCTGCTAGGATTGCTTTTACATGAAAGCCGACTGCTGGCTGAAAAGAATGATGCCAGGATTATACCTAAACCTGCAGGAATCATTCTGTTATAACCACTCAAAGTCCAGCAACATACCAGTACGTTGCTGGTCCTTGTTGGGCATACATTGTAATGTTCTTTTTTTCATGCAACCTGTGGGCTGAACAAAAAAAGGAGATTACTGGGTGGGTATGCCCACCATTAGAATACCGCCCTTCATCCACCCACTTCTAATGAATGCACTCAGTAAAAATGAATGGGAGTATATAAGAACTAAGAATCCACGCATACCAACCTTTTACTGCCTACCAAAACTACATAAAAGTCTACAGAAACCTTCTGGTAGACCAATCATATCAGGCAATGGATCAATCTCCAAAAAACTCAGTGAATATGTGGATGGATACCTCCGCCCTTATGTGGCCGAACTCTCCAGTTTCATAGAAGACACTCTTAAACTACTTCAAAACATTGATGGGATCTGCATCCCTTCAATGGCCTCTCTAGTGGAAATCGACGTGGAAGCACTTTATAGCAGCATCCCACATGATAAAGGGCTTTTATGCATCCGACACATTCTTTCTCGGGACAATGCACTTAACCAGTCTACCAAGGACTTCATCTTGGGAGCTATGGAATACATTCTTCATCATAATCACTTTGTCTTTAACGGCTCCCACTACCTCCAGGTGCAGGGTGTTGTGATGGGGACCTCATGTGCCCCATCGTACGCCAATCTGTACCTGGGGGAGTGGGAGCTGGCGATCAGTCAAGACGACAATCTTACCCCTTTCATGGAACACATGGTGATGTGGATGCGATACATCGACGACGTGTTCCTGATATGGGACGCATCTGTTGAACTATTAGACAAATTCCTGGTGGACAAAAACATATAAGAGGGCATGCAACAAAACCCAGCAAGACCTACTGTACAACCCTTCCTCCAAAACTCGAAAAGAAAATCCAATATCAATCATCACAGGATTTTCCAATCAACACAAAAAAATCAAAGCAATAGTGAACAAATACTGGCACGTCCTAACGATGGACCCAATCATAGGCCTTTTCGTGCCAAATACCCCCTCCTTTACCTTCAGAAGGGCTAGGTCACTTCGGGATCAACTGGTGGCCAGTGAGTTCAGGGAAGGGGGCCGAAAGGACCCATGTAGACGCTTTGGTTCCTTCACATGGGGGGGCTGTGGCTATTGCCACTTTATGAACACCTCTAAGAATTTATTACTTCCTAATGGTGAGAAATACTCACCACAACACTTTGCAAATTGAAATACATCTGGTGTAGTCTATCTCCTTCTATGTGCCTGCGGGTGCTTTTATGTTGGGAAAACTAACCAAGAATTTTGGCGACATGCTTATCACCATCTTGCATCCATGCAAACATGTAATCCCAGTCTCCCTCTGGGACGACATGTTACCAATGTCCATGACAGTATTTTTCCCAGAGTCACTTTCTTGATTCATGATCGTGTCATTCCGGGATGCGAGGTGGCGATTGGAACAGAACTCTGCTCCAACGGGAGCAGAGGTGGATTTTCCGTTTAAATGCCACCTCGCCACCTGGTCTAAACGGGTCAATCTCCTACAGGCCCTTCCTGGAGGGTTTCTCCTCTGGAGGGTCAAATGGGAACCATTAGACCCGACTTAAAAAAATTCTAAATTATTTGGCTCCTTTTTTATTACATACACTGACACCTTGGCCATTGTTTAATTCTCCATCAAATATTTGAATTTCTTTCCCGCCATCATGTTCTCTCTCTCTTCTCCTTTTTCCATCTAACTTTATTGGCTTATTATTGCTTACAACCTCCACTTAGGACCACTCCAGGTCCAGGTTTTTTCAGCAAACCATGTATGTCCATTTAGATCATAATCTGCATTGTGAATTATGTAAATATTACCATCATGATGTGAATTCTATTTTAGTTTATTGCCTTATGTAGAATGTACATACATTGTCTATTTATGCTAGGATTCGCACTGTTTATAATGCAAATATCACTATTATGATGTAAATCATATTCTGGCTTATCACTTTGCTTAGAATATATATATACAATATGCAGTATAATTTGGCGTTACGCTCCTTCCTTTGCTTTGGGGCATGTTCATTTAGTGATGTTTCCCCATGATTGTGTGCCATTTGGTTGGCCGGTCTGTGCCTCATGCACGGCGGGGTGTTTTTGCACTGTCACATTAGGCCCACGGCTGCACGAGTTCCACATTCGGTGCACGGGGGCCGCCCGTTGCCTTTCCGGCACGGGCGGCCTCCTATTTACATGGTATCGCGTCCCCGGTCCTCTTCCGGGTCACGTGATCGATGTTTTGTGCGCAGCGGGACGACGGCGCACGGCGGCGCAGCCGGCGCATGCAGGATTCCCCTGTCTCTCAGGTGATCTTAGGGCCTGACGTCACTGCATCCTTCTTGATGCAGTGCGTCACCATCTATGCCCCCTGGTGTGCTGGGAGGTGCCGTCTGCGTGCCGCCGTCTTGGGGGACGCCCCGGTTAGCCCCGCCCCTCTGAGTGTATGCACGAGGTGATTGGCCAGTCACTCATGCCTCTTAAACTCCTCCACCCCCCAGCTGATATCTGTTCGCTGTGAGGGTGGACACAAGCGAGGACCTGCAGCTCTGTGCTCTTTGATTGACCAGGTAACATTTTTTGCTTTGGAACTTTGTCACTCTTTATTTTCTATCTCGCATGACCTAACTAAGGATGCGCCCAGGCTTTTTGTCCTCGGCGCTCCTATGGCTGCCATTTATGCTCGCCTTTTTCTTGATGTAGTGTATTTTGCCTGTCACTACAGATCAATCGCTTGATTGTCTTCGGGCTGTACCAGAGTTCCCTGACGTACTTGTTTGCACAGTTTTCAACAAGCAGACCCTCGTCCGCTGACTATTTCCTCTGTTCCACCTTTCCCCTTGGCTTCCTTTTGGCAAGGTATATATATATCACTAACATAACTAATTATTCACCACTGGGATTGCCTATATGCAGGGCCTTACCGCTCTTTACGTAGGGGTCTATTGTTAAATGTTCCCCTAATGCAAGACAAGTAACGTGTTTTTAAATATGGATCAATGGGTTTTCTCCCCCCCCCATTTCTCCCCTGATGACCACAGATATATATATATATATATCCTATACTGCTGAGCAGATGGAATCTATTGTTTTTTCCCATTGTTGCTGGGTGTGGTTGTGGTGGGGTTAGCCCTATGAACTATCTAACAGACGCTACCTCTCTGTTTTTCTTTTCCATATTTTTCACAGTTAGGGGCACATCTTGGAGGGCCAACCT
Source organism: Aquarana catesbeiana (assembly GCF_042186555.1). Lineage (NCBI taxonomy): Eukaryota > Metazoa > Chordata > Amphibia > Anura > Ranidae > Aquarana > Aquarana catesbeiana. Next base: position 171,956,830 of record NC_133329.1, on the reverse strand, counting down.
AGGGTTGTCCTTTGTGTGGGACTTTGTTCTCTCTCCCCCTCTTGCTGCCGTTGGACCTACCTTCCTGTGTTGGTGTATTGACCTACCCCGCCGGGCCGGGGGCCCGCGGGCTGACAGCTGCAACACATTCTGTTTTTAAACAATAAATTCTGGATAAGAGCCAGACAGTTTGCACGGTCAGTCTCCAAACATTCATATGTAAATTATGATGTGATGATATACGTCTGTATTCTCTAAAACTGCACTTTTTTGTATAACCAATATTATGCATTTGTGTTTATTTGTTTAATTGCAGACATTTGTACGTTCTGCGACTAAATCGCATACATCCCCGATGAAGAAATAGTCATTTTGAAACGCGTTGGGTTTTCTCTGTCGTGTTTATTATCAACTCAACAGATTTTTGCGATTACTAGTTGTCCTCACTGAACTGCTACTGTATAACCAGTTTTGTCCAGAATCTGATTGTGACTCCGATATGTGTATTGTTCATGTGTGCTCAATATTTTAAAGAATGTTTCTTAATAAAATTATATACATTTTTTATATATCTTTTTCATATTTCATTGTGCTATCTGCCCTATTCTAAAGTCCCACCCAGAGGAAACTTGATTCTTTCAATGTACTGTAATTAGGGATGTGGGGCAGGTTAGCGTAAACTCTGTGACAATTAGCACTTTTTTCAATTATTTTTTCCCACTTCTAATGATGGGCATATATACACCATTTTTTTTAACTGTGGTGGTGAAATCACCTCCTACAGCGATGGAGTCGCTGATTTACATATCGTGGAAGCAAACACTGTTGCTGTCAAGATAAATAAATCAGTGCTGCAGCTGAATGGCGTACCTGCTAAGCAAATGATGGTTAACAATACAACAAAGTAACATTACAGTATAACAGTAATGCCCCGTACACACGGTCGGATTTTCCGACGGAAAATGTGTGATCGGAGCGTGTTGTCGGAAAATCCGACCGTGTGTGGGCTCCATCGGACATTTTCCATCAGATTTTCTGACACACAAAGTTTGAGAGCAGGCTATAAAATTTCCCGACAACAAAATCGCGTCAATTCCGACCGTGTGTGGACAATTCCGACGCACAAAGTGCCACGCATTCTCAGAAGAAATTCCGAGACGGAACAGCTCAGTCTGGTAAAATTAGCATTCGGAATGGATAGAGCACTTTCGTCATGCTGCAAAAAATGGTTTAATGCAGCGCACTCTCTTCTTCTTTATAATGCAGGAAGAACGGAGTAGCTTTGCTGCTGATATTCACACAGACTTCTCTCAAACTTCTTTCTTTATTATTTATTGTGATTCCCTCAATAGATTATGATTTGTCACATCTGACCAAAAAGATATATCATTTTTGTTTGTGTTTTTTTTTTTTTTCAAGCCTGATGTGATTTTTTTTTTTGGTTTGTATTTTTTTCAAGGCTGATCTTGTTTTTTTTTTGTTTTTAGTTATTTAACATCCTGAATATTTTTGGGTGTGTTTTGTGTGTTGGGTAGCCCCCCAAAACACCTTGTCCCCATGTTGGTGAGGACAAGGGCCTCATCCCCACAACCCTGGCCGGTGGTTGTGGGGGTCTGCGGGCGGGGGGCTTATCGGAATCTGGAAGCCCCCTTTAACAAGGGGACCCCCAGATCCCGGCCCTCCCCCCTGTGTGAAATGGGGGGAGGGCCTGGACAATAACTTGCATATAAGCCTTTAAAATTAGCACTTTTGATTATTCATGTTCGTGTCCCATAGACTTTAACGGTGTTCGCACGAACTTTTTTCCTGTTCGCATGTTCTGGTGCGAACCGAACAGGGGGGGGTGTTCGGCTCATCCCTACTTGTGCAAATACAGGCCTCAATCTAGAAGCAATATAGGCCCAATGTTAAATCTTACCTTTGCAATCACGATCGGCGCCTCCGTTACTCCTTCCTCCGCTCACATATCATACGTACTATGCACGCGTGTTACGCTTTATAGACACTGCGCATGTGTGAAACTCTCGTTCGGCGCAGTGGGGGAAGAGCACATGGTGGAGTCAGAGCAGGTGTCTGATAATTACACCAACGAGGAGGAGGAGGAGGAAAGCCCGGAGCCAGAAACATCCCGATCCAGAAGGAGACGATTTAAGGCATCAAATATGTCCTTTGGGGAGATGTTGGAGATGGTCGACATCCTGAAGAAGGGCGACTATGACGGGAAGTATGGACCTTACTCCAACCCCAATGTCAGAAAGGCCAAGATCATGGTGAAAGTGGTCAAGAGTCTACACCGGAATTTCGGGGTACGACGATCCAAGGATCAGCTCAGGAAGCGGTGGTCGGACCTCAAATTAAGAGAGCACGAGCAGTACAGAAAGATCCAGAGAGTGCTGCAAAAAAAGTAAGTAGTTGTCCTGTGCTCCTATTCTTTATGTTTATTACATTCGTGCTGCTCCATGTGCTTTTCTTAACTGTTATCCAGTTTAAAATGGCAACTTTCATGTTCATGGGCACATTATTTGTTCGTATAAAACATTGTTTATTCGGCCTAGAAACCACCATTGTTTTGGTCATATGCATTTGCCCACATTTTTTATGGCCTACTTGTCTGCAAATAATTTGGTTGTGTAAATGGTTTTGTAACTAGAATGAAATGCAAACTAGATTCTGTGTAAGGAGAGGACACTCAGTAGCTGTTTACACATCTGGAAACTGGAGCACTAGTGTGGGACACAAGAACACCCTTTTTATTAGGGGGCCCCACACAGGTGCTCTAGTGTATACTATAGGGGTGTCTCCATCTGTGAAGCTTGTACATAACAGGTAAAGTATTGAAGCTTGACAAAGGACACAAAAAATTCTACATCTTGGAACTCTGCCAAAACAGACAATTGTACCCCACTTCCAAGCAATGTTTCATATTCCTATTTCTGCCATCAAATATCTGTGTGCTAAGTATACCTATTTTTTTTTACATAGGGGATAAAAGATTCGGAGAACACCCCTCATCCAAAGAGACCACAGACCCTCCACCTCTGGAAGAAGGGGAAATCCACCCAAGCCAAGCAGAGTAGGAGGAGGAAGACGTGGTGGAAATTGTCACCACATCAGGTGAGTGTCTGCGACCACAGGCTCAGGTAAGAGATGGATGCCGGCATATTTATAATACATGGTGTGTTTTTGTTTCTATCTTTTTAAGTGATCGTGATGTTGTGGATCCAGGGCATTTCACCTCGGAAAGTGCACAGATCCTGATTGGGGAGATCATGGGGTGTAATAGGGACTTGGAAAACATCCAGAAAAGCATCAATAATGTTAAAAAAAAATGAAGAACATCATTGATGTTTTAGGGAGAAGTTTAAAACCCCTCAAAATCCCTATTTTTTTTTTTGCGCTTTTTGTGAGCTAAAAATGTTTAGCATTTTATGACATATTTGCGAAAAGCCAAATTTTGAAGAGGCACACAGTGTGTCAACATGTGCTATCTGCCATCACGGGAGATCAATGGAAGCGTTTTGGGGGGGCAACCCCTTCCTCAATAATAAAGTAGCTGTGATGAAGGGGTTGCACCCACAAAACACGTCCCTTGATCCCCCATGATGGCAGCTAGCACATATTGACATTCGGCAATTGGTGTGCATCTTCAAAATTTGGCTTTTCTAAGGGTGACTTCACCCCATCTGAACGCAATATCAAACACAGTTTGTAAATACTCATGTCTGATATTGCCTTCAAGTTCTACCAAATGTGAACTTTGTAAGTTCAAGATTTGTGTCTTGTTGGTTTTAAACATGCCTGTTTTATCTTAAATGGACATTTCTACTAGGGATGAGCCGAACACCCCCCTGTTCGTTTCGCACCAGAACCTGCGAACGGACCGAAAAATTCGCACGAACGTTAGAACCCCATTGACGTCTATGGGACTCGAACGTTCTAAATCAAAAGTGCTGATTTTAAAGGCTAATTTGCATGGTATTGTCCTAAAAAGGGTTTGGGGACCTGGGTCCTACCCCAGGGGACATGTATCAATGCAAAAAAAACTTTTAAAAACGGCCGTTTTTTCGGGAGCAGTGATTTTAATGATGCTTAAAGTGAAAAAAAAAAGTGAAATATTCCTTTAAATATCGTACCTGGGGTGTGTCTATAGTATGCCTGTAAAGTGGCGTGTGTTTCCCGTGTTTAGAACAGTCCCTGCACAAAATGTCATTTTTAAAGGAAAAAATCTCATTTAAAACTGCTTGCGGGTTTAATGTAATGTTGGGTCCTGGCAATATGGATGAAAATCAGTGAGACAAACGGCATGGGTACCCCCCAGTCCATTACCAGGCCCTTTGGGTTTTGTATGGTTATTAAGGGGAACCCCGCACCCAAATTAAAATAAGGAAAGGTGTGGGGCCACCAGGCCCTATATACTCTGAACAGCAGTATATAGGCGGTGCAAACAAGACAGGGACTGTAGGTTTGTTGTTAAGTAGAATCTGTTTGTAATTTTTAACGGGTACATTTTTAACGTGTTTAGCTCCAGCCAAAAAATCTTTTTTAAGCTTTTTGGAAAACATAGGGAAGGGTTATCACCCCTGTGACATTTGTTTTGCTGTCTTTCCTCCTCTTCAGAAGATTTCACCTCACTTTTTGTCCCAAATGACAAATATTTTTTGAAAATGTGGGTTTTTTTGTGGAACAAGGATTGAAAAGCATCAGTGGAAAGGAGAAATGTTTTTCCCATATTAACTCTTACAGGAGAGAATTTCCTTTCCTAGGGGTAGATTTCATCTCACTTCCTGTTGTCTCCTTCCGTTTGCAAGTAGGAGTCGTTTGTAAGTTAGATGTTTGAAAGTAGGGGCCTGCCCTATATACTCAGCAGAAATTTGGGCCTTAGGTATTGTTGTGGCCACAACACTGTAAGCCCTCACAGGGCCCTGCTGTGAAATATTAGATCAAGAATTGTAATTACATGCCCCTGTTGAACAAGGGCAGAAAAATTAGGCCTTTGGTGGTGGTGGTGCTGGTGCCACAACACTGTAAGTCCTCACTCGCTCTTGGTGGGTGCAGAAATGGGCCCTGCTGTGAAATATTAGATCAAGAATTGTAATTACATGCCCCTGTTGAACAAGGGCAGAAAAATTGGGCCTTTGGGGGTGGTGGTGGTGGTGCCACAACACTGTAAGTCCTCATTCGCTCTTGGTGGGTGCAGAAATGGGCCCTGCTGTGAAATATTAGATCAAGAATTGTAATTACATGCCCCTGTTGAACAAGGGCAGAAAAATTGGGCCTTTGGTGGTGGTGGTTGTGGTGGTGCCACAACACTGTAAGTCCTCACTCGCTCTTGGTGGGTGCAGAAATGGGCCCTGCTGTGAAATATTAGATCAAGAATTGTAATTACATGCCCCTGTTGAACAGGGGCTGAAAAATTGGGCCTTAGGCACTGGTGCTGGTGCCACAACACTGCAACCTCTCACAGATACTCTAGTTGGAACGCAGAAATGAGCCCTGCTGCAAAGTATTGCATCAAAAATTGTAATTACACGCCCCTGTTAAACAGGGGCTGAAAAATTGGGACTTAGGCACTGGTGGTGGCGCCCAGAACCAAAAATGTTCTTACAAGCTATCAGCGTGATGATTGAGGAGGAAGAGGGTAATTACTCAGGGATAGTCACTCAGCATCAGCATAGGCAGTCTTTGAAGGGATCTGAAAAAAATTATTCGGTTACATCAGCATCAGGTGCTTGGTAGCTGGTGGTGATCCAAGACTGATTCATTTTTATGAAGGTCAGTCGATCGACCGAGTCGGTGGACAGATGCACCCTGTGATCGGTTACAAAGCCTTCAGCAGCACTGAATGTGCGTTCTGAAAGAACGCTGGATGCAGGACAGGCCAGTAGCTCAATTGCATACTGTGCAAGCTCTGGCCAGTGATCCATCCTCAAGACCCAGTAACCCAGAGGATTTTCGGTGGGAAAGGTGTCCAAGTCAGATCTTGCCCCTAGGTATTCCTGCACCATGTAAAACAGACGCTGGCGATGATTGCTGGAACCGATCATACCTTGGGGCTGCGGACCAAAAAATTATCTGAACGCATCGGTCAGACGGCCACCTTCTCCACCGCTCCTTCTTTGACTGACCAAAGCCTCAGCAACACGATGTCCAGAAACAGGAGTTTGTAACCTCCCAGTCCCTGGGAACGCGTTGCAAAGACCTTTCTGCAAGGCCTCCCGAAGATATTTCATCCTCTGCTCCCTCTGCGATGGCAAGATAAGGTCCGCAACCTTACCCTTGTAACGTGGATCAAGGAGGTTTGTCAGCCAGTATTGGTCCTTCTCCTTGATACCACGAATACGAGGATCCTTACGCAGGCTTTGCAGGATCAGGGAGGCTATGCAGCGTAGGTTTGCTGAGGCATTCGGTCCGGAGTCCTCTGGGTCACTAAGGACAACATGGTCCGCAGCCACCTCCTCCCAGCCACGTACAAGTCCATGTGTTTCTTGGGACTGATCCCTTAAAGACTGCTGCTGATGCTGAGTGCCAGGCTCCACCTCCATACTGACACAATCTTCCTCCTCCTCCTCTTCCTGTGTGATCGGCGGGCACGCAGGAACACTGTCTGGATAAAGGGGGCCTTGAGAGCTAAGGAAGTCCTCCTCTTCCTGCCTCTGTTCTGCCTCAAGTGCCCTGTCCATTATTCCACGCAACGTGTGCTCCAACAGGTGGACAAGGGGGACATTGTCACTGATGCATGCACTGTCACTGCTCACCATCCTCGTGGCCTCCTCAAATGGTGACAGGACAGTGCATGCATCCCTGATCATGGCCCACTGGCGTGGGGAAAAAAAACAAGCTCCCCTGACCCTGTCCTGGTGCCATAGTCGCACAGGTACTCATTGATGGCCCTCTGCTGCATGTGCAGCCGCTGCAGCATGGCCAACGTTGAGTTCCACCTGGTGGGCATGTCACAGATTAGGTGGTTCTTGGGCAGGTTAAACTCCTTTTGGAGGTCCGTCAGCCGAGCACTGGCATTATATGACCGGCAGAAATGCACACAGACTTTCCTGGCCTGCCTCAGGACATCCTGTAAGCCCGGGTAACTGCCCAAGAACCGCTGCACCACCAAGTTAAGGACGTGAGCCAAACAGGGCACATGGGTCATTTGTCCCTGTCGCAGGGCAGAGAGGAGGTTGGTGCCATTGTCGCAAACCACCATTCCTGCCTTAAGTTGGCGTGGCGTCAACCACCTCTGAACTTGCCCCTGCAGAGCTGACAGAACCTCTGCCCCAGTGTGGCTCCTGTCCCCCAAGCACACCAGCTCAAGCACCGCATGGCATCTTTTGGCCTGCGTACTTGCGTAGCCCCTTGAACGGCTACGGAACACCGCTGGTTCCGAGCACAAAGCACAGGAAGAGGCCATGGAGGAAGAAGAAGAGGAGGGGGTGGAGGAGAGAGGTGTGTCACAATCATTAGCATTTTGGAGGCGTGGTGGCGGAACAACCTCCAACACTACTGCACCTTGTCCTGCATCCTTCCCAGCTGCCAGCAGAGTCACCCAATGCGCCGTGAAACTTAGGTAACGTCCCTGTCCATGCCTGCTGGACCATGAGTCAGCAGTAATATGCACCTTACCGCTGACCGCCCTGTCCAGCGAGGCATGGACATTGCCTTCCACATGCCGGTAGAGAGCCGGAATCACCTTCCGTGAGAAAAAGTGGCGTTTGGGTACCTGCCACTAAGGAACCACACATTTCACAAACTCACGGAAGGGGGCAGAGTCTACCAACTGAAAAGGCAGCAGTTGAAGTGCTAGCAATTTTGCCAAGCTAGCATTCAACCGCTGGGCATGTGGATGGCTGGGAGCAAACTTCTTTCGGCGGTGCAGCAGCTGGGGCAGGGAAATTTGCCTGGTACAATCTGACGTCGGTGTACCAAAAGCAGATTGCCCCCAAGTACTTGGCTGTGACACACCTAATTCTACACCTTCATTTCTCTCAGTGCAGGTCTCAGAGAGGACTGAAGGTATAGTGGGGTTGGAGATCTCAGCTGATGAGGAGCAAGGAGAGGTCCTCTTTGTTCTTTGGTGTGGGTCTTTTAGATACGCTTGCCAACGAACTGCATGGCAGGTCAACATATGTCTGGTCAAGCATGTGGTACCCAAGCGGGAGATGTTTTGGCCACGCGAGATACGCTTGAGACATATGTTGCAAATAGCAGCGGTGCGATCTGATGCACTCGTCTCAAAAAAGGCCCACACCAAAGAACTTTTTGAATAACGCGCAGAGACTGCAGCGCCCTGCACATGTGGAGCTTTGGGGTGTGATGCAGTCAAGGTGCTGCCCTTAGGCTGGCCCCTGGAGGGCATCCTGCCTCGTTGGTGATGTGCCGCCTCCTCCTCCTCCTCTCTCCTATCAGGCACCCACGTTGAGTCAGTGACCTCATCATCCCCTCCCTCCTCATCACTGGAGCAAACCTGGCAGTATGCTGCAGCAGGGGGAGCATGACTGCCAGATTGCTGTCCTTCTTGGGCACCCCCTCTGTCCGTGCTCACGTTACTGCCTTCATCGAGCTCAGTATCATCATCAGAGCCTTCCAAACGCTGGGCATCCTCCTGGAGCATGTACCCAACACTGTGGTCAAACAGTTCGAGGGACTCCTCAGGAGGACATGGTGGGGCTAGGGAAGGAGTCACTGATGACATTGAGCCAAGTGAAGAGGCCGCTGCTTTGCCAGACAAAGTACCCTGGGCATGGGTGAGAGAGGATGAGGAGGATGAGGACGGCTTGGTCATCCACTCGACCAAGTCTTCCGCATGTTGCGTCTCAACACGGCCAGCTGCCGAAAAAAAGGCCAAGCGTGTCCCACGGCCACGTGCTGATGAGGATGCACCGTCTCCACGACCAGCACTAGACACAGAGCCTGCTTGCCCTCTCTTATTGGCTTGTGACTGTCTGCCTCTCCTTCTTGGCCTTCCAGACATACTAATGGCCTGTAGTTGCACTAAGCTGGGATATATATATATATATATATATATATATATATATATATATATATATATACTGATACTGCAGCTAGCAAAATCAACTACCTGCCTGTAGTATGAGAACACCACCAACCTTTTACAGGTAGCTTTAGCTGAACACTGTGCAGAGCTCGCAAAAAACTAACTTGTAGCTTTTTTAGCTGCCTGCGGTAGTGATAGGATCAGGAAAACACCACCAACCTTCTACAGGTAGCTTTAGCTGAACACTGTGCAGAGCTCACAAAAAAATAACTTGTAGGTTTAGCTGGACACTGTGAGGAGGACGCACCACACTAACTTGTAGTTTTAGCTGAACACTGTGAGCAGGGCGCACCGCACTAACTTGTAGGTTTAGCTGAACACTGTGAGGTGGACGCACCACACTAACTTGTAGTTTTAGCTGAACACTGTGAGGTGGACGCACCACACTAACTTGTAGTTTTAGCTATACACTGTGAGCAGGATGCACAGCACTAACTTGTAGTTTTAGCTGAACACTGTGAGCAGGATGTACAGCACTAACTTGTAGTTTTAGCTGAACACTGTGAGCAGGACGCACCGCACTAACTTGTAGATTTAGCTGAACACTGTGAGGTGGACGCACCCCACTAACTTGTAGGTTTAGCTGAACACTATGAGCAGGACGCACCCCACTAACTTGTAGTTTTAGCTGAACACTGTGAGCAGGACGCACTGCACTAACTGTAAATAGTATAGCTGCCTGACTGTGGTACTAATAGGATCAAAAGAACACCAGCAATTTTCTTCAGGTAGCTGTAAATACTGTAACAAGACAAGCCTGCCTGTCAGTAAGAAGATAACAGGAACGGATCTAGCTGAACACTGTGAGCAAGACGCACTGCACTAACTTGTAGCTTTAGATGAACACTGTGCAGAGGTCTCACTACACTAACTTGTAGGTTTAGCTGAACACTGTGAGCAGGACGCACAGCACTAACTTGTAGTTTTAGCTGAACACTGTGAGCAGGACGCACCGCACTAACTTCTAGGTTTAGCTGAACACTGTGAGGTAGATGCACCGCACTAACTTGTAGGTTTAGCTGAACACTGTGAGCAGGACGCACCCCACTATCTTGTAGGTTTAGCTGAACACTGTGAGCAGGACGCACCGCACTAACTTCTAGGTTTAGCTGAACACTGTGAGGTGGACGCACCACACTAACTTGTAGTTTTAGCTGAACACTGTGAGGTGGACGCACCACACTAACTTGTAGTTTTAGCTATACACTGTGAGCAGGATGCACAGCACTAACTTGTAGTTTTAGCTGAACACTGTGAGCAGGATGTACAGCACTAACTTGTAGTTTTAGCTGAACACTGTGAGCAGGACGCACCGCACTAACTTGTAGATTTAGCTGAACACTGTGAGGTGGACGCACCCCACTAACTTGTAGGTTTAGCTGAACACTATGAGCAGGACGCACCCCACTAACTTGTAGTTTTAGCTGAACACTGTGAGCAGGACGCACTGCACTAACTGTAAATAGTATAGCTGCCTGACTGTGGTACTAATAGGATCAAAAGAACACCAGCAATTTTCTTCAGGTAGCTGTAAATACTGTAACAAGACAAGCCTGCCTGTCAGTAAGAAGATAACAGGAACGGATCTAGCTGAACACTGTGAGCAAGACGCACTGCACTAACTTGTAGCTTTAGATGAACACTGTGCAGAGGTCTCACTACACTAACTTGTAGGTTTAGCTGAACACTGTGAGCAGGACGCACAGCACTAACTTGTAGTTTTAGCTGAACACTGTGAGCAGGACGCACCGCACTAACTTCTAGGTTTAGCTGAACACTGTGAGGTAGATGCACCGCACTAACTTGTAGTTTTAGCTGAACACTGTGAGCAGGACGCACCGCACTATCTTGTAGGTTTAGCTGAACACTGTGAGGTGGACGCACCACACTAACTTGTAGTTTTAGCTGAACACTGTGAGGTGGACGCACCACACTAACTTGTAGTTTTAGCTGAACACTGTGAGCAGGACGCACCGCACTAACTTCTAGGTTTAGCTGAACACTGTGAGGTGGACGCACCACACTAACTTGTAGTTTTAGCTAAAACACTGGGAGCAGGACGCACTGCACTAACTTGTAGCTTTAGATGAACACTGTGCAGAGGTCTCACTACACTAACTTGTAGGTTTAGCTGAACACTGTGAGCAGGACGCACTGCACTAACTTGTAGTTTTAGCTGAACACTGTGAGGTGGACGCACCACACTAACTTGTAGTTTTAGCTGAACACTGTGAGCAGGAAGCACTGCACTAACTTGTAGCTTTAGATGAACACTGTGCAGAGGTCTCACTACACTAACTTGTAGGTTTAGCTGAACACTGTGAGCAGGACGCACCGCACTAACTTCTAGGTTTAGCTGAACACTGTGAGGTGGACACACCGCACTAACTTGTAGTTTTAGCTGAACACTGTGAGCAGGACGCACCGCACTAACTTGTAGGTTTAGCTGAACACTGTGAGGTGGATGCACCACACTAACTTGTAGTTTTAGCTGAACACTGTGAGCAGGATGCACTGCACTAACTTGTAGCTTTAGATGAACACTGTGCAGAGGTCTCACTACACTAACTTGTAGGTTTAGCTGAACACTGTGAGCAGGACGCACCGCACTAACTTCTAGGTTTAGCTGAACACTGTGAGGTGGATGCACCGCACTAACTTGTAGTTTTAGCTGAACACTGTGAGCAGGAAGCACCGCACTAACTTGTAGGTTTAGCTGAACACTGTGAGGTGGACACACCACACTAACTTGTAGGTTTAGCTGAACACTGTGAGCAGGACGCACCCCACTAACTTGTAGGTTTAGCTGAACACTGTGAGCAGGACGCACCCCACTAACTTGTAGTTTTAGCTGAACACTGTGAGCAGGACGCACTGCACTAACTGTAAATAGTCTAGCTGCCTGACTGTGGTACTAATAGGATCAAAAGAACACCAGCAATTGTAACAAGACAAGCCTGCCTGTCAGTAAGAAGATAACAGGAACGGATCTAGCTGAACACTGTGAGCAGGACGCACTGCACTAACTTGTAGGTTTAGCTGAACACTGTGAGCAGGATGCACAGCACTAACTTGTAGTTTTAGCTGAACACTGTGAGCAGGATGTACCGCACTAACTTCTAGGTTTAGCTGAACACTGTGAGGTGGACGCACCGCACTAACTTGTAGTTTTAGCTGAACACTGTGAGCAGGACGCACTGCACTAACTGTAAATAGTCTAGCTGCCTGACTGTGGTACTAATAGGATCAAAAGAACACCAGCAATTGTAACAAGACAAGCCTGCCTGTCAGTAAGAAGATAACAGGAACGGATCTAGCTGAACACTGTGAGCAGGACGCACTGCACTAACTTGTAGCTTTAGATGAACACTGTGCACAGGTCTCACTACACTAACTTGTAGGTTTAGCTGAACACTGTGAGCAGGATGCACAGCACTAACTTGTAGTTTTAGCTGAACACTGTGAGCAGGATGCACCGCACTAACTTCTAGGTTTAGCTGAACACTGTGAGGTGGACGCACCGCACTAACTTGTAGTTTTAGCTGAACACTGTGAGCAGGACGCACCGCACTAATTTGTAGGTTTAGCTGAACACTGTGAGGTGGACGCACCACACTAACTTGTAGGTTTAGCTGAACACTGTGAGCAGGACGCACCCCACTAACTTGTAGGTTTAGCTGAACACTGTGAGCAGGACGCACCCCACTAACTTGTAGTTTTAGCTGAACACTGTGAGCAGGACGCACTGCACTAACTGTAAATAATCTAGCTGCCTGACTGTGGTACTAATAGGATCAAAAGAACACCAGCGATTTTCTTCAGGTAGCTGTAAATACTGTAACAAGACAAGCCTGCCTGTCAGGAACGGATCTAGCTAAACTGAATACAGTGTATATATATATATATATATATATATATATATATATATATATATGCAACACCTGGGATGCATATATATACACAATACACTGTAAGTGCAGCTAACTGACTGACTGTTCTGCCTAATCCATCTAACTCAAATCAAATGACACTGTCTGTCTCTCTCTCTATCTATGAACGCCGGAACACACACTACACAGGGCCGCCGTGCAGGTGGCCTTATATAGTGTGGGGCGTGTCCTAAATCCCCTGAGCCATAATTGACCAAAGCCTCCTTGGCTTTGGCCAATTATGGCTCTCTGTTCAGACGGCGCTGTGATTGGCCAAGCATGTGGGTCATAGTGCATGCTTGGCCAATCATCAGCCAGCAATGCACTGCGATGCCGCAGTGAATTATGGGCCATGACGTGCCACACGAATTTGGCGAGAACGGCCCATATTGTTCGCAATTCGGTGAACGGGCGAACAGACGATGTTCGAGTCGAACATGGGTTCAACTCGAACACAAAGCTCATCCCTAATTTCTACTTTTTCTAATGTGACCCCAAAAATTGTTATACAACAAACATGTTGGTTTGTTTTAAAAACCTTTTCTAAATGCACATGTGATTGTGCTGGTATTAAAAAGATTGTTAATCAAGAATGTGTGGATTATTGTTTCAAGGCTCCAACACTTTTGTTGTGCTCTAATTGGTGTTTTCAGTGACAATGGGGGTTATTTCCTAAGGGCAAATCCACTTTGCACTACAAGTGCAGTTTCAAGTGCACTTGTAGTGCAAAGTGTCTTTGCCTTTAGTAAATAACACCCAACAATGCTTTGTAATGTTACACAATCACGCCATTTTCAAGACTCACCACAATTCTGTCAGGGTCAGCTAAAAGAAACACAAGCAGTAAATGTCACTAAAGATTTTAGTAGTTAAATTCTTTTTTTTATTTGAAAAAGGTTTCAGACATTGTCTGGCATATTGATAGCCCCCACCCGCAAAGTATTCAAGGTATCTTAGACGGGCATCATGGGCACTCAGGGGGGGCAAGCCAGGACAGCCACTTTCAAGCGCCGTCAGGGCTGGTTCATTTTGAATTCCAGCCTCAGGCCCAACTGAGCCAGCATAGTTGGCAGAATGTTGCCGTAAAAAGTTGTGTAGAACACAGCACGCCAGGATGATATGATTCAGTTTGTAATCACCATGTGATTCCAAACGTGTTCTCCACCACTCTTCTGGCTCTGGCCAGCCGGTAATTAAAAACCCTCTGGTCCGGGGTGAGGGTCCTCATCGGGAATGGCCGCATAAGATGGTCCCCCAGCGCAAACGCTTCATCTGCAACGAAGACGAATGGGAGTCCTTCCACATTGTCTTCTAGAGGTGGCAAGTCCAAGCTGCCATTCTGGAGACGCCTGTAGAACTCCGTCTGGGCGATGACTCCACCATCGGACATCCGGCCATTCTTCCCCACGTCCACATACAGGAACTCGTAAGTAGCCGACACCACCGCCGACATCACAATACTATTGAACCCCTTATAGTTGAAATAGTATGACCCCGAGTTGGTGGTGGGACGATGTGGACGTGTTTCCCATCAATTGCCCCTCCGCAGTTAGGAAAGTCCCACCGCTGGGCAAAGTGGGAGGCCACAGTCTGCCATTCCTGTGGCATGGAAGGAAACTGTGGAGTCAAACAACAAAAACAAATTAGTTATTTTGCACATAAACAGGGAAAGCAGCATTCTTGGCCAACATCAAGATAACATTTATTTGAGGGAGTTTTTAAAGACCAAAGTATAAGGTACACCTATCAGATTCCCCCTCCCCCACCCCCTCTCATGGGCCATTTCTAACATTATGGGGGGGGGACTCTTGGACAGGTAACCCTCTCCACTTTATTGAGAGATGAATGCCTAAATAATGGGTATTACTTTGGCCAGTCCCTCCTTAGTTACACTATTGGCAGCCCACTGGACAGGTAAGAAGTGTCATAATACAAAGATATAAATACACATTGCACACATTTTAGCACATTTGGACATTCTGCTATTACCTATCAAGATAATAATAGGATACCAAAACTTTAAACAGTACCATTTGAAAGTATACAGGCAGGCCCTTGCACTACATGCTTTGGGGAACTCATCCATACATCTGACCACAAAAGAGATGGGTATAGTGTGTATGGGTTTGGCACAGTCAACAGATAGATGATTGAGGATAGATAGAGAATTGGTATCAGCTGACTTAGCAGTTGGGGGGAGGGAGGGTTCCAAATGATTCGGGGACCCCCCAAAAAAAGCCTTTGGCACTCTGCCTGAATTTAAAGCACAAATCACATTTTTACACATTTTAGGGGGTGTTTGGGGTAAAGCACTACTATGGAGCTGATAAAATACATTGTTAAGTGACTACATGAGGTGAATATAGGGCCAGGAGACCATGCTGGGGAGGTAAGTGAAGGCAAATATGTATGAAGGACAAAAAAAAATTACATAACAATCCAGCATGCATGAGGACAAAGGGGACATTCACAGCATATTACAGTCATGGTAATTAGGGAATGGGGAAAGAAATACAATGTATTAGCAAACATTAAATACAATAAAATGTGATATTAAAGGATAAAAATCTTACCTTAATATACTTCTTCTGCAGGACCTGGATGATGGCAGAACAGGTCTCCGGGATAATGATCCCCAGAGCCTGGGGGAGATGCCTGTCGAGAACTTCAAGTCCTGCAGGCTTCCCCCCATCGCCAAGTACCGCAGGGTGGTGACTAGCCTCTGCTCCGGAGTGATGGCTTGCCTCATGCAGGTATCTTGCCTGCTAATATAAGGGGTCAGCATAGCCAACAAACTTGAAATGTGAAATACGGGGTCCGTCATCCGGAGAAAGTTCCTGAAATAATCAGGATTATTCTCACGGATCTCATGGAGCAAAGGCATATGACAGAACTGGTCACGCTGAAGCAACCAATTCTTGGTCCATGAACTCCTCCCCACCCTGTTCATGGACTGGACTTGTGTCAAGGTCAGGACCCCAACACCAAGCCCCCGCACAGCACGAACTCTACGAGGAGTATGTATACGCAACATGGCTGAGAACGGTCGGCTGCTCAGAACAAAGTAACAGAACGCACTGAAGAACAGCAAGGCCTGTGAAGAGCGACCTGAAAAACAGTAACGAACAAACAAGAACACAATGACAAGAGTCAATGGTACTCGCTGCATGCACTGAAGAGCAGAAAACGATTTGAAAACCACGAGTCTGAAAAAGCGCGAATCGTCTCTCACCAAACTTTTACTAACACAAGATTAGCAAAAGGAGCCCAAAGGGTGCCGCGCTTGGTTCTGAACTGGCCTTTTCTAGTCTCGTCGTACGTGGTGTACGTTACCGCGTTCTTGGCGATCGGAAATTCCGACAACTTTGTGCGACCGTGTGTACGCAAAACAAGTTTGAGCCAACATCTGTCGGAAAAAATCCATGGATTTTGTTGTCGGAATGTCCGATCAATGTCCGACCATGTGTACGGGGTATAAGACTTACCATACCTGCAAAGCAAATACAATAAAACATTTTTAACGCAATCTGTGCCTAAAAGCATGGGGGCAATCCTCCCCTAATGTTAGGAGCAAATCGCTCCTCCACCCCTGCCCCCATGCTTCGGCAAATATGCTTTTTTTTTTTAACTGTCGTGGTGAAATAACCTCTGACAGCGTTGGAGTCATGGGTTTACATATCGTGGGAGCAAACGCTGTTGCTGTCAAGATAAATAAACCCGTGCTGCAGCTGAATGGTGTACCTGAAAACAAAAAAATGGTTAACAATAAAACACAGTAAACAATAACGTATAAAAGAATTATATACCCGAAAAGCAAACATGATAAAACATAATAACAATAAAACATTGCATTCATTGCAATACAGTAAAAAAGAGCAGAACAATAGAGAAAGAATAGAGAGAGAGAGAGAGAACAAAAAAAAGAACAACTGTTTTTGTTTTTTTTATTCTATATTTTTTTAACTTTTTTTTTTTTTTACACTTTTTTTGTAACTGTAATGGTTCAATTCCAGGTTTGGGTCTCCCAAAATGTGATGGCATCTTTGGAGACCCTGTGAATGTGTGTCCTAGTCTGTGCAGTGCTGTACCCTACGCTAATACTCCACTAGTGTATGGTAATGTTCAAAACATTCACTAATGCAAAGACCAGGATGGTCAGGACAGGAGGGACAATAATAGCGGGTGTCACGCCTATATCCGCGCTTTCTACAGACACAATATTTTCTTTGGGGGGCTCGTTGGGTAGGCGAACCAGGGAGGACATAAGGAAAATGCCTCTAATGCCGCCAGCTTACTGCATTTGGCTTGGGAAGTTGGGCCACAGCACAATCTAGAAACAGAAGGGCTATGAAGATCTCTTCCTGGAATTTAAGGAAGGATCCAGTTCGTCCTGAAGCCTTGTATAGCACAAAAGCGTTCAGCAGAGCCAATTGAATTAAGTATACAGACACTTTTTTGTACCAGCGTCTGGCCTTACGGGCAATTAGGTATGGCGCCAACAACTGGTCGTTGAGGTCCGCCCCTCCCATATTAAGGTTATATTCGTGGACACAGAGGGGTTTCTCCACAACACCAGTCGCCGTAGGAATTTGGACCATCATGTCTGCGTGAAGGAAGGACAGAATGAAAACATTCCGATTTTCCCTCCACTTCACAGTGAGAAAATGATAACGCTTCAAGCAGTCGCTCTCCCTCAGCCTAAGACGGGAACCTACAAGCCCCTGGGTTAAGCCCCGGTGATTAGATCGCACGGTGCCACATGCACCAATTCCATGATCAAACAAGTGACTAAAAAGTGGCACGCTTGTGTAATAATTGTCCACATATAAGATACACTGGTGTTAGTGTACTGTTGGTGCAACTCATGGTAAGATGTCCTCTCTCTCTCACTGGAATCGAAAAGACTCCACGAGGAGAGATGACATCACTTCCTCCTGTCTGTGTTTACACTTACACAGGCAGGGGAAGGTTTTCATTCATTAGGAGCGATCACCAGGTCCAGACCATAAATCATTGGTCTGGCCCTGGGGACGGATCGCTCCCCTAACGAACCTGACCACCGTGGGCACGGGGTGGGGGACACGATCGCAGATACGCCCATTTGCCCACCCGTGCCATTCTGCCGACGTACATCTGTGTGCGGCGGTTGGGAACCGGTTAACAACCAAAGACTCATTCAGCTGTCAGTGAGGTTTCCCTGTTGAAAGCTTTAGTGTAAACAAAGTTCTGGCATTTGGAGCTGTCAAAAAAAAAAAAGCAGCTGGGCAATGGTTATTAACAACATTGCTCAGCCGCTGAAACAGAAATTAGTAAATAGAGTCCACCTGGTGTCAGTAGGGCAGAGGGCGGTGTCAGTAGTTTTTTTTTAATTATTTATTTATTTTTTACAATAATATTTATTTATTTTTTGTTTATGTACACATGTGAAAAGAATTAGTAAAAAACTCCAATACAATTAGTGAAAAAAGTCACTGATTTATTCCAGGGCAAATGAAGACCCAAAGAAAAGTCCATGTGTTGAAGATGCTAGTTCAATGTGATCCTCCACAGTGGCACACAAACGTAACACCCAGGAAAAGTGAAAGAAGTAGTAGTGCCTCGACTTCTATAAAAACTGCCTCTTACCAGCTGTAAATGATCTCCTGTTACGGAAGATCAAAATGCGCCTGTGGCTTATTACCCCCCCTCGGGTCTCTGTATGGTGCACCACTGCTCCCAGCGTTTTCACAAACTGGATGGCCTCATACACACATAAGTTAAGAAGGTCCCCATTGCAAGATAAAGGCTTGCATAGTGTAAAACCTTTATTGATCGACTTAAAAGAATTAATGCACTTACAATTTTGATGAAAAAAAAGGCATGTAAAAATCGAGTCGGCCATCTCTCGTTAGCAGCCCGTTGCTTTCAGGACCTGCGTGCATGTGGTGACGCCAGCACGTTGCTCCTCCCTACATACATTTTGTCACACCTGACGTCGTCCTTCATCACTTACCGGTGACTGACTCGTGCTTAGGTTATCCACTCGACCTTCCGGTCCTGGTCTAGATGTCTGTGGCCGATGAGTTACTGAGTGAGTGGCCACACTCACTGATTGCTTCAGTTTCAGCTGAGGTGGGTACGTTGCCTTTATGGGATTGAGACACCCCATCCTAGTCTCACCTGGTAAAATATTATACCGTTTAGTTGTGTTCCAAACTGGGATGGATGTCCCTTTTGGAGTGATACTAATGGCCCACCGATGTGCAGTTCATCAGGAAAATAATGGGTCTCATCAGATGTAAACAAAACTGTCTGATTGTGCAATGCTGGTTTGGTGTGAGCCCTACACCTGAGATACCTCACAGTGTTTGCCGGAATTCTTTGGCTCTTAGTACCAGTCTTTAGTGTAGTACCACCAGTTTCCCTGTGGTTGGCTTGTAGTAGATTTACAAGGATCTCTGTTTTGGTGGTCGACAGTTCCAATGCTGTCCCTAGTACGTCCACAAAACCTGTACCATGTCTTCCTTTCCCTTGGCAGCTGTCTCCCTGAAGAGTTCTTCAATGACATTATAACCGATGATGGGCTTTTCAGCTACTTTCTCATCCTCCGATACCACAAGAGGCACTATTAGCTGCCGGGTGGTGTTACTTCCCGCTGTTAGCTGGAAAACTACCTCAATCCACCTGGAGAAGGAAATCTCAGTCTCATTAACTGCTTTTCCTAGGAGGACTCCTGGTCCAAGTAATTCTTCAAAAGGTCGGCGTACTGTATGTGGCAGAACCCGCTGTCTCCAGCTCTCATTGATGATCCTAACCTGAGAGCTGGTATCAGATACGGCCTGGACAGGAGTATCGTCTATTTCACAGTTCACAAGGCACCTTTTTCCAACGAGACTCAGTAACTTGCTGTTTTGTGTCATGGTAACCCCGTCCACGTGAGTTGGCACACTGTAACACATTGGACTGACACTCTTTCCCTTTCATTGAAGTGCTTGGCTGAGCTTTCTTTTGCTTCTGTTCCCTTTCAAACTCCATATTAGTGGCTTCATTAGTTTTCCCTATGAGCACCTCATCTAGAATGGAAGGATCGTCTAAATACTGCTTTAATTGGAACTTGATGTGGTCACTTCTCAATCCAGTACCCACTGACCTTAGGAGTTTCTTTTGTATCAGCTCAGTCCCGAAGTGTTCATCCAAGCCTTCTCCTTGTGAGACAAACAACAGGCGGTCCTTCAACTCAATAGCTCTGAACAGGAAATTATGAGGAGTTTCCTTACTATTCTGTGAGCTGTTTATCAGTTGTTGGTACAGTTCAGAAGCATTTTCCTCCTTGTAATAGCTTTTTAGGATTCTCCTAAGTTGCACTAGGGTCAGTCCATTCTTCATTTCCAGCATACCTCTGAGACTTAGGCTGGAACTAACGGCTTTTACCACAGCTTCCACAATCTCTGACTCAGGATACCCTTTTTGTGGTTCCATGTCAATCTGGTGCATAAGGTTTGTATAGGACAGCTTGTCTTTCTGTTCCTTTTCACCTACTGTATCTGACCAACAATCTTAAAGTCCTTACTGATTGTAACCTCTTGCAAAGTTACCATGGTGAAGTCTCTGAGTAACGGGAATAGGTTCTTGTTTTGGATGACCGTCACTCGAGTCCTTGCTTTTAGTACTTAGCTCTTTTATCTGTTCCTCGATCATTCTGGAGGTTTCCTGGAACTTCTCCTGCATAGTGTATTGTCGTTTCAAGTTGCTAATTGCTGCTTTGGTTGGGGGTCTTTCTCACTGATGTTTGGTGCTTCAGCATTGTCCCTCTTTTTCTCTAGCTCACCGATGAATCTCTTAGTTGCTTGGAGAAATTGTGTCACCGCCTCTTCACTTTCAGTCTCGACCAGTTCATCTATCACTTCATTGACTGTCAGCATGTAGTGGCGCTGAGTTTTTCCTTTTGCCATACTTGCTTCGGAGGCCTTAATAAACTGGCAAGTGTCAATGAGATCACCGACTGTCAGGTGAATCAGGTGCCAACTGATTTCATCTTGCAACTTTTCTATATCAATCTGTGTACAACTCCCGTGCAGCAACGGTTAATACCTTAATCTTTTCTCATCTTTGCCATGGATAGCGTAACCGCTGTTTTCCACCTTCGTCTCCTTTTTGTGTTTTCCTCACCCGGCCCCACGTTGGGCGCCAATTTTATTGCACATATGCTGAAAGTATGTTCAATAATTCCAATGTGCGAAGGGAGTGGGCCGGGTGAAACCAGAAGTGTTGTTATTGAAAAGTTTTTGCAATGACATAAACACATGACCTTCAGACTGATAGACCGAGTAGCAACTGCTATTCTGTTCATACTTAATAATACACATCTATATCTGTAATAATAACATTCTCATATACAGGAATAACAACCTCATAGAAAATAATAAACAATTGCACATGTGCTGATATGTTTTTAATCACACACAGCAAACTTTACTGATCACAGGGATGTAAATTAAATCAATTTCGCCCTGTTTATAGCCTTAAATATGCTCGCTCTTACCTGCAAAGACTGGGTAGCAACTGCTATTCCGTTCCCACCAGAAACAAAGATCAGCCTTTTTGGTTCCCCCTGCTATTTTAGTAGTGGTTCCATTAAAATGTGCTTTCTGTCATTCGGGCTTTTAAGTCTATGCTGCCATCTACTGGTGATTTAATAGAAATGCCATGAGTTTTACTTTCTCTATTAAAGCGGGGGTCCACCTATCTATCGTTTTTTTTTTTTTTTTAGTTCATTCACAAACTTTTCTTCTCAGCATTACATACTCACATATTGTGTGTAATATGTCCGCCTGTGTCAGATTTCGTCGGAAAGAATAGCTTATATTATTCACTGCAGGCGGTTTCCATCTTCATTGTGGGCATTTGAAGCCCACAAGCATTTATTTCCTGAATCCGGTGAATGCTGTGCTCCCAGCATTCACCGCTCATTCCCGCACATGCTCAGTGGCATCCTGGGAAGCCTGAGACTAGCTCCCAGGAGTCTGTGCGGAGTCTGGGAGAGGCTAGAAACACGCCTACTCCCACGGGAGGAGAACCAGGAAGTGCAAAGAAGAATAGAAAAATAAAAGGTAATTACGGCGATTTAAATTTTTTTAAACGGCATGTCAACATCTAGGCAAGGAAGAGAATACATAGAGATATTGTTCAAAATTTGGGTGGAACCCTGCTTTAACAGAACAAAAATCCTTTTCCCTTAGCATTTACAAACTTTTTTATTGGGGTTAAATTGTGGTACAATAAGAGATTTCAATTACAGTAAAATTAACATATAAAGGTTATTCAGTTATATAATTATTGAAAAATAGACACGTAGAAAATATATTGATACAATCTATCAAGGGTTCTGTATAAATAAATGCCTGTACAATAGTGTAAAGAATATATATATGATGAAAAAAAAAATAAAAAAAATACAGAAATATAAATTTGAACAAACATCTCTATTCAATTGTTTGCATTTCTGAACAATACATCTCCATGTGAGAACCAAGAGTCCCATTTTTTATTATAAAATTGTATCGAGTTGTATAATAAGTGAACGATTTTTTCCATCTGGTTAATGGAATTAATTCTTGTTTTTAATTGATTTATCGGAATTGTGGGGGATTTCCAGTGAGCCAATGAATTGCTACACATATGGTGTGAACCAGTCTCATATGAGGTATATACAGTCCATTCCATATTTGTGAGACTTTAGCACATTCCCAGAATATGTGGGAGAATGAACCAAGTAAGTTACAACCTCTAAAGCATGTTTGGGGTACCGTAGGTAAAATTCTGTGTAGTTTAGTAGGTGTATAGTACCACCTAGTAAATAGTGTGGTGGCCGTCTCCCTAATTGTAATGGATTTGGTGCATTTGCGAAGATTTTTAATACAGGAATCCCATTCTTCTGTAGAGATGGATATATTACATTCAGACTCCCATTTCTGCATGTATGGTAAATTCTCTTGAGAGTTTATGTTTACCATGTGATGATATATTTTTGAGATTAGACCTTGTCCTCTAGGGGATTTGTGACAGATTTTTTCGTAAAATGAAGGAGGGTTTGTATTTGAGGTTTGGAAGTGTGAATTAAAAAACTGCCTAATCTGTAGAAATTTACAGTGTTCATTCTTGGGGATTTGGTATTTCCTTTGTATAGAGGAGAAAGAAGTGAAGTTAGAATTTTCTATAAACTTGCTAAGATCAGTTAAATTATAAATAATCCACCATGAGAAATCTGTGGATCTGTGCTCCTCTAATGGGAATTTGGGATCACCTATAAAGGAGGCTTGTGTGGGGGGTGGATGAGGACATGTTAATTTTTTGTTGTAAAGTTTCTACATTTGGTATGATTGTTGTACCATCTGGTTTCTTGTTGCTACGGTATGCGGTAGAATATTTTTACTCCACAGAAGACCTGATAATGATAAGGGGAGGACTGAATCACTCTCAAACCTGACCCATGTAATTTTGGGTTTTGCTACATGCCATTGGGCCAATTGTGACCAATGGGCTGCCAGATAATGCAACCATAGATCTGGTAATCCCAAATCCCCTCTGTTTTGTTGTTTATATAGTACCAATTTGGAGAAACAAGGGCGAGAGTCTGCCAATACAAATTTGTTAATTATCAATTGAAATTTTGTTATTATTGATTTATTAATTATAATAGGGAGTGCTCTGTATAGATGCAATAATTTGGGTAGTATAGACATGTTTTGGGCGGTAATCCTAAGCAAAAAAAAGGAGATGTGATAGTACTTCCATAGTTTGATCAAACCTGTTAGTTTTTGTAACAGGAGGTAATTCTTGGCAAATACAGTCAGGTCCATAAATATTGGGACATCGACAATCTTTTTGGCTCTATACACCACCACAATGGATTTGAAATGAAACAAGCAAGATGTGTTTTAACTGCAGACTTTCAGCTTTAATTTGAGGGTATTTACATCCAAATCAGGTGAATGGTGTAGGAATTACAACAGTTTGTATATGTGCCTCCCACTTTTCAAGGGACCTAAAGTAATGGGACAATTGGCTGCTCAGCTGTTCCATGGCCAGGTGTGTGTTATTCCCTCATTATCCCATTTATAAGGAGCAGATTAAAGGTCCAGAGTTCATGTCAAGTGTGCTATTTGTATTTGGAATCTGTTACTGTCAACTCTCAATATGAGATCCAAAGAGCTGTCACTATCAGTGAAGCAAGCCATCATTAGGCTGAAAAAACAAAACAAACCCATCAGAGAGATAGCAAAAACATTAGGTGTGGCCAAATCAACTGTTTGGAACATCCTTAAAAAGATAGAATGCACCAGTGAGCTCAGCAACACCAAAAGACCCGGAAGGCCACGGAAAACAACTGTGGTGGATGACCGAAGAATTCTTTCCCTGGTGAAGAAAACACCCTTCACAACAGTTGGCCAGATCAAGAACACTCTCCAGGAGGTAGGTGTATGTGTGTCAAAGTCAACAATCAAAAGAAGACTTCACCAGACTTCACCAGAGTGAATACAGAGGGTTCACCACAAGATGTAAACCATTGGTGAGCCTCAAAAACAGGAATTAGATTAGAGTTTGCCAAACAACAACTAAAAAAGCCTTCACAGTTCTGGAACAACATCCTATGAACAGATGAGATGAAGATCAACTTGTACCAGAGTGATGAGAAGAGAAGAGTATGGAGAAGGAAAGGAACTGCTCATATTCAGCAAAATGCTTCAGAACTCATTGGATGGCGCTTCACAGTGCAGATTGACAATGACCTGAAGCATACTGCGAAAGCAACCAAAGAGTTTTTTAAGGGAAAGAAGTGGAATGTTATGCAATGGCCAAGTCAATCACCTGACCTGAATCCGATTGAGCATGAATTTCACTTGCTGAAAACAAAACTGAAGGGAAAATGCCCCAAGAACAAGCAGGAACTGAAGGCAGTTGCAGTAGAGGCCTGGCAGAGCATCACCAGGGATGAAACCCAGCATCTGGTGATGTCTATGCATTCCAGACTTTAGGCTGTAATTGACTGAAAAGGATTTGCAACCAAGTATTAAAAAGTGAAAGTTTGATGGATGATTGTTAATCTGTCCCATTACTTTTGGCCCCTTAAAAAGTGGGAGACACATATACAAACTGTTGTAATTCCTACACCGTTCACCTGATTTGGACGTAAATACCCTCAAATTAAAGCTGAAAGTCTGCAGTTAAAGCACATCTTGTTAGTTTCATTTCAAATCCATTGTGGTGGTGTATAGAGCCAAAAAAATTTGAATTGTGTCGATGTCCCAATATTTATGGACCTGACTGTAATTTCTTAATGTCTGGAGTTAGGTGGATACCCAGACATGAGAGAGATTCAGTTAACCATATGCAAGGGAAAGAGTTACGAAGTGAATTAAATTGTTCAAATGATATATTAATTGGCATTCCTGTGGATTTAGAAATATTTACTGTTAATCCTGAAATTTGAGCGAAAGACTGTAAGGTTTGTAGCAGGTTAGGTAATGTAATATTAGGTTGTGTGAGAAACAGTATCAGGTCAACTGCGTACATGCTTAATTTGCAAGTACCATTACCTGCAGCATGATATCGGTGTCCATTAGAATAGCTGTGGCCAGGGGCTCTATGGCTAGTGCAAAAAAGAGAGGGGAGAGGGGACAGCCCTGTCTTGTCCCTCTACCCAATTTTAAAATTTCGGAGTTGCAACCTGGTATTCTCCTTGTCAAAAGAAGTTTATTGAGTATACAATGTTATAAAGATACATAAAGTAAGTTTACAAGGATCTATAAAGTAAGCTCATTGTTTTACAGTAGGGTTTACATAGGTAAATATCATGAAATTTCAAATATTAAACATTGGGTTCACGTAAACCTAAATTAAAGATATATATCATTGCCTTAGTTACTTTTGTAGGTATTTAAATGATGTATACCTACTATACATATTGTTTACAAGTAGAGTGTATATAGGTCAAATAAATTCTGATAATGAGCTTTAATCGTAAGGTGGAGAAAAGGAAAGAGAAAGAAGAAAAAGGGTTGAAAGGTAGAGGTATGGTCCACAAGGTTGTCCCGCTCGTCAGTTTATTATTCTTTTTAGTTCTCTTTGAAGCCTTAGAATGGGTGTCTCTGTAAGTCATTTAATCTGTTACCATGGCAACAGGACAGAGTCATTGAAGTTTGACAGGAACTGTTGTTTTATCCAAGGATGCCAAAGTTTTTCAAATTTTGGAATTTGATTTTGATCGATGGCTACCATCTTAGCATGGGACATATTATTCATTCTGTGAATTGTTTCTTCTAGTACCAATGTAGGAGATTTCCATGCCTTGACCACTGTTTGTTTTGCAGCCGTTATTAGTTGGATCATAAGTTTAAATTGAGAGAGTGTTAACCATTCCGGTTTTAGATTAAGTAAAGTTAAATACGGATCTGGTTGTATTATTTTTTTAAATATTTTAGATGCAATCACGAAGACTTCCTTCCAGAAGGTTTGGATTACTGGGCACATCCACCATATGTGTAAATATGTGCCTATTTCTGGGCATCCTCGAAAACAAAGAGCTGAGGTATTAGGTGAATATTTTGCCACTCTAGCGGGTACAAGGTACCAGCGAGTTAGGACTTTATAATTTGTCTCCAGTGCTAAGATGTTGGGTGAAGATGACTTAGATGTGAGCCATATGTTAGACCAGTCCGTGTCTTCTAAAGTTCGTCCCAGGTCCTCCTCCCACCTCTGAACGTAAGAGGGTCTATTAAGATTTGGTACTCCATATAATTGATTATAAAGTGATGAAATTGTACCTTTAGCAAATGGATCTTTTGTACAGATTGATTCAAAAATGGATAGTTGAGATAATGGTGTATCCCCCTTTAGGAATGGTGTATAGAAATTTTTGATTTGGAGATATCTAAATATCTCAGAGTTTGGTAGATCATATTTTTCTCTAAGCGATGGGAATGAAAGGAATGATTTAGATGCTATGAAGTCATTTAGTGTCTGAATGCCTGATGTTGTCCAAGCTTTAAAAGAATTTGGGTAGATCCATGCCGGATAAAAGGCCGGATTTCTGATAAAAGAAAGGAGAGGATTGTGTGGAGATTGTAACTGATATTTGGTTTTTAGTTTATCCCAGAGAGATAAGAAGTGTTTAGTTATGGGATTATGAATTTTAAAGCGGTCTTTAGGATCAAGCCATAATAAATTTGATATTAATAGAGGGTCATTTTCTGAAGCCTCTATAAATACCCATAATGGGATTTCCTGTTTTGCATGGTATTTGGACAGACTGGCCAAATGTGCCGCTCTGTAGTAGTTAGTAAAATTAGGGTATCCCAGGCCTCCTTTATTTTTGGGAAGATGTAGTGTGTGTATAGGTATACGTGGTTTAGAAGAGCCCCATATAAACGAAGTTGCTCTTTTTTGTACTATTCTCAAAAAATAGGAAGGAATTGGAATAGGGAGGGCTCTGAATAGATAAAGCAATTTGGGTAGAATAGTCATTTTGATTGCATTAATCTTCCCCATCCAGGATAAAGGAAGTTGCGACCATTGTTTTATTAGATTTGTGATCTGTCTTAATACAGGAGGATAATTGGTTGAGAATAAGTCAGAATGAGAGGCTGTTAAATGAATTCCAAGATATGGGATTGATTTTTCTGCCCATGTGAATGGGAGTGCAGCCCTAGCCGGGATCAATTCCATGTTTGTGAGTGAAATATTAAGCACT
Organism: Aquarana catesbeiana; assembly: GCF_042186555.1. Taxonomy (NCBI): domain Eukaryota; kingdom Metazoa; phylum Chordata; class Amphibia; order Anura; family Ranidae; genus Aquarana; species Aquarana catesbeiana. The sequence continues at coordinate 171,929,145 of NC_133329.1, read as the reverse complement.
AGGCATTTCTTAGGATTAATCATAAGGCCGGATAGGGCTGCAAATCCATCAAGAGCTGGTATTAAGTTAGGACCAGAAACCTGTGGTGATGATAGAAAAAGTAATATATCGTCTGCAAATATACATAATTTGTGTGTAATACCTCCTACTTCAATGCCAGTTATAGTTTGGTTTGTTCTGATATATTGGGCCATGGGTTCGAGTATAAGGGCAAATAATAAGGGAGATAATGGGCAACCCTGTCGGGTACCTCTTTCGATATTAAAGGCTTCAGATTTGTATCCAGCATATTTTATATAGGCCTTGGGGTTATTATATAATGTTTTGATCCATGTTAAAAAGTGGGGTCCAAAACCCCATTTTTGTAATGAATATTGCATATATTGCCAGGATACTGTGTCAAATGCCCTCTTAATATCGAGAGATAGAAAACATAAAGGGATTTTCCGTTTTTTAGCAATATGTGCCAATAACACTGTCCTGCGTATATTATCGCCTGCCTGTCTATTTGGCATGAAGCCTACTTGATCTCTATGTATTAATTTTCCTATAATGCTATTGAGGCGTTTTGCTATTATTTTTGCTAATAATTTAATATTGAGGTTTAACAGAGAGATAGGCCGATAATTCACACAGGAAGTATCATCAGAAAGGGGTTTTGGGATCATACAAACAATTGCCATTAGTGTTTCTTGCCGAAAAGAATGTCCATCTAGAAGTTTGTTAAAAGTTTCAGTGAGAATGGGAGAGAGTATTTCTGAGAATGTTTTATAGTATAAAGCCGAGTAGCCGTCTGGGCCTGGTCTTTTGTTAAGTTTTAGGTCTTTTATGGCGTTAGCAACTTCATCTATAGTTATAGGCTCATCCAAACTGCTTTTTTGATTCTGAGATAACTCAGGTAAGGTTATTTTTGAGAAGAAGGATTCAGCCTCTGCAGGATTAAATTCATTGTTTGTCTTGTATAAAGTTGCGAGATGTGAGTGAAATTTATGGACTATTTTAACTGGATTACAAGTGTAAACATTTTTTGATAATTTCAAACGTATTGGTTTGAAAGATTTGTTAGTTGAATTTAATGCCCGAGCCAAATATGTACCTGGTTTGTTTGTATTCATGTAGAAATTGTGTTTGGAGCGTTTGAGGGATTTATCAACTGACTCAGTGAGAAATAGATCGTATTCCAATCTAGATTTTTCCAGATGAGATTTTGTACTCTGAGATGGATTATCTTGAAATGATATGTAGGCTGCATTAAAATTGAGTTCTAGTTTTTTTGCTAGATTTTTGCGTTCCCGTTTAAATAGTGCCATTTGTCTTTGTATTGTACCACGCAAGACAGGCTTATGAGCTTCCCACAGTGTTATTGGGGAGATGTCTGTTGTATTATTAATTGATATGTATTCCTTTAAAGCTTGTTCAATGGCCATCTGATGTAGTGGGTGTTTGAGCATTATGTCCGGTAAGTACCACGTTGGGTCATGCGCTTTTGGTATGGCTGAGGCTATAGTAGTGTATACTGCATTATGGTCAGACCACGGAATCGGAATTATATCTGATGCAATAATTTCTGGTATCATTCCTATTGTTAGAAAAATATGATCTATTCTGGTGAAGGTTTGATGAGGGTGCGAGAAATAAGTGAATTTCTTTTTCATTGGGTTACTTTCTCTCCATGAATCTACCAGATTGTATTTGGAAAGAAGTTGAGAAAAAGGTAATCTAGAGGTTATTTTGGATGGTGTAAAAGGTGATTTATCTAGAAATGGGAGGAGGACCTGGTTCGAATCCCCACACATTATCACTGTTCCTATTTTGTGTGTATTAATCACTTGTAATATATGTGAGAGGAATGGTGTAGGTTGTTTGTTAGGAGCGTAGTAGGAAATCACCGTGATTGCTGTATCCATTATATAACCCATGAGTATCAGGTATCTACCTTCTGGGTCTTTAATTTCTGATGATAAGGTGAATGGTGTGGATCGGTGAAATGCAATTAGAGTTCCCCTTTGCTTGGTACAGGCAGAAGCCGTGTAAATTTGTTGATAAAAAGGAGAAATATATTTTGGAGTAGAATCCTTGGTGAAGTGTGTTTCTTGGAGGCATACTATGTGAGCCTTCTTGTTATGGAAAGTACGGAAGGCTTTGGTCCTTTTTTGAGGGACATTTATTCCCTGAACATTCAGGGAAAGTATATTCAGTGGTGCCATGGCAATAGATCAAATAGTTTTGACTTACTTTTTGTTATGCAGAGCTGACTGCGCAGATCAACCTGTGTGGACTGAAGAGATGAATAGATAGAAAAGAAACCAGTGAATTCTGGAGTAAAGAGTAAACAAAAAACATATGAGATTAGATGATACATTGTATAAATTATTTTTTGCAAGTAATCACAATTTACCTGTGAAAGAGAATAAATATCTCTCTCAGGGGAATAAGTGCCTTCGTCACACTCCCACATAATATGGTTGGGAGAATGAGGAGGGCTAATGGGGGTACACGAATCTTCCGCTTACAGGAGAGAAGTGCTATGTCAAAAGACATCAAAATGATGTTTCATTAGTTGGAGTGCAGAATATAGTTTTTGTTGAAATTATTTATTCCAGGGTGGTTGTATATGGTTAGTCTTGCCCTAGGCTAAATAATTCAGTTAGAAAGGTAATGTTAATAACTTTGGTATTGATGAAGATAGTTTGAATTATTTTGGGATTTTAACCCTTTTAGAGTAAACAATTACATATTTTATTCATATGTAACTGTTTAGATATGTTAACTCATAAAATTGAGGTTGTATTGCTTCAGATTAGAATAAACAAAAACATAATTCTAGGAACTAGTTAGGTAATAATATATTTGTTTTAAGAAAAGAAAGAAAAAAAAAAAAAAAGCTTCCATTACTTCTGGATTATTGAACATATTTGTCCTAAAAAGTAATAAATCTATTGTTATTACCTGATAATATATAACTGAACAAGAATTTCCTTATTTCACTTATATATTCTAAGGCTATATGAATCAGAAGTAATAAGAAATATAACTGGAATGTAACATGATCCCACACAGTGTGTGACTATCAGAATGCAGTTACATTCAGTTATAAATATAGGTTTTTTATAGAGAACCATCTCTTAGTATAATAAATGAAGAGATATCAGGAATTAGGATGTCAGTCCATTGAATCTTCTTGGTCCATGGATGATGTGGCATAACGGCCTCTTTTGTGAGAATGATGATTCCCATTTTGTTCTGGAATTTTCTGGGTGCTGCCTGAAGGTGAATATGATGCCATTCTTCTGCGTGTGGGAGTGTTGCTGCTTGTGGGTTCTGTCAGATTTAATTTTAAAAGGGTTTGTTGTAGTTCATCTGCTGATCTGCTTCTGTAAATTGTACCTTGGTAGTTAAATCTGACTGAAAAGGGGAAGCCCCATTGATACATAATGTTGTGGCATTGCAGTTCCATTAGTTGGGGTTTCATGGATCGTCTTTTAGTAATAGTAAGTTGGGATAGGTCAGCAAAAATTTGATAATTGTGTCCTTGAAAATTAAGTTCCTTTTTTTCTCTTGCAGCAATTAGTATTTGTTCTTTCGTTCTGTAATAATGAAATTTTGTGATTATATCACGTGGGGGTCCATCTTTCTTTTTGGCTGTGAGGGCTCTGTGTACTCTGTCCAGTTCTAAACGTTCAATAGGGATATCTGGCTTTAGTTCTTGTAATAGAGCAGTAATAGTACATTGCAGGTCTGTCACAGTTTCAGGTATTCCCCTTATGCGCAAGTTTGAACGTCTGGCTCTATTTTCGTAATCTTCGAGCTTAGTTTGAAGTATTAAATTCTCTTTTTTTAATTGTTCCAATTCTGTTATATTTTCTTGGGTTGTAATTTCAATTTCATCCATTTTTATTTCTAAGGCTGCGGTGCGGTTTCCCAGCTCTCTTATTTCTTTGGTTAGGCTGTTTGTTATTTGGTCTGAGGTTTGTTTTAAAGCCTTATGAAGCATCTTTTCAAATTGTAATAATATTACTGGGGATACTGAGGAGGCTTGTGGAGAAGTTTGTGAGAGGATTTGTTCTGTATCTGACTCAAATGGAGAGTCTTGCTGTGACATTTTCTGTCTGTGAGAGCGCCCTGATGCTGTATCTTGTGAGGTGACTGGAGCTGCTTCAGCTGCAGTGAGTGCCTGTGAGCTCTTTGTGAGGTGATTTTTATTTCTGCCACGGTTTCCTCCCAGTACCATATTTCCTGCCCAAACTTTCACAGTTTGTTCCCTGGGGCAAAAAGGTTCAAATGGATACCTTTTGAGCCTGCAGGCTCCGCTTTGTCCTTCTCTTCTCTCCTCAGCGGTGTGGAGCTCTAACAATGCATGTCTGCTCCGCTAGGCTCCGCCTCCTGCCCCCCGCAACCTGGTATTCTCATTCTTGTGAAAGAGTTATTGTATAAAGCATGAAAGGCTTGTAGGAATTTACCTTGAAAGCCATATCTGCGTAGTATAACATCAAGATTTTTCCATGATATGCTATCAAAAGCTTTATTAATGTCCAAACTTAAAAACAGTACAGCTCGTGATTTGAGATTTGCATCCTGAAAAACTTTAGTCGCTATATAAATGTTTTCTGTTATCTGTCTGCCCGGGATAAATCCTGATTGATATGGGGAAATCAGTGAGGGAATTATTGCAGAAAGTCTATTTGCTAGAAGTCTACTGAAAATTTTGAGATCATTATTTATTACCGAAATCGGTCTGTAATTTTAGTGTAAGGTATGGACTTTTCCTGGTTTAGGGATCGATGACATGTTTGCAAGGAGCATTTCTTGTGGGAGAGGATCACCTTTCAAAATACTATTATATAATGAACTTAATTTTGGGATCAGGATATGAGCGAATTACTTATAGTAAAGGGAGGAAAAGCCATCTGGGCCAGGGGCTGTGATTTTATAACTTCTCTAAGTTCCTCATCTGAGCAAGGGGCATTTAATTTGTCAAGTTGTGTTTATTGTTGGAATAGGGATTTTTTTCCAGCCACACTTGAGCTGAGGAAGGGATAGGAACATTAGGGGCTGATAGAAGATCTGAATAAAATTTTTGGAAAATGGATATTATTTCTTGTGGGTGGGTGACTAATTGATTAGAGTTATTCTTTAGTTTATATACATGTGTTGGGCTAATTGATTGATTAAGTTTCCGAGCAAACATGGTCTAATAAGAGTTGCTAGAAAGGAGAAACTTCGCTTTAGACGAGCTAAGCAATTTTTCTGCCTTAAAAGAAAGCAGAGAATCTAATTCTGTGCGTTTTTGGGAAATTGTGTTGAAGATTAAGGGGTCATGTGTATTGGCATGGGTTTTATAAATTGTTTGTAAATCTTTAGTTAGAGAGAGGATTTTTCCCCATTTTTCTCTATTTTTATTTGCAGCTATTTTGATAAGGCGACCTTGGAGTACAGCCTTATGGGCCAGCCAGAGAGTTGTGGGTGAAATTTCAGGGTAGAGTTTAATGAAAATTATTCTTCTATAGCTGAGGCTAATTCTTGTTGGTGGAGGGGGATCTGTTAATAAGGATTCGTTGAAAATAAGAAATTTGTTGCGCTTAATAATGATAAACTATACAGATAGCTGCTAACACTAAATTGCTGGACACAATAAACATAATATGGGTAAACGGTGTAGCGCTCAAAACACAAAATAAAAAAGACATAAAGTTCATGATTAAAAGTTCATCTGTATGGGCAGAAAGACTAGAACCAATCAGAACAATGTCCACCATGAAGGAAATATCTAATGATCAGAATCCACCTTCGGAGAAAGAGGAATAATATAGAGCCTGTCACCTTCACCCAATATAACTGACCCTTACCATCAGTGTATGGGTTATACACATTAAATGCGTTCAAGTAATGACAAAAGCGATCCAACTTTAATAGCAATTCACTGCACATGTATTCCAAAGAGATCCTTCTCCCAATAGACCAAATGACAGACTGAAAGGGCCCTTCCTCTCAACAGGATATTAAACCAGGTGTGTTCCAAGGCTCAGGTAGTAGCTCGATTGTCATATAAATACATGGAGTAGAAAAAGAACGCTCATTGCACAGGCATCCAAACAAAGGGTATTTATTATACAAAAAGAAAAAGAAAATAAACTCACATTTAAAAGGAGTTCAACAGGCATAAAGAAAGAAGTGACCAGCACTTCTAACCAACAAGATGGCCTCTGTCCGTCCGTCTGCGTCCTACGTCACGCGTCCCGTAGCTCCACCCAACATTTCGTCATCAACATGCGTCTTCAGGGGCGTGGTTGTGACATGCGACAATACTTGTTTATATAGGACGAACAGACCGGAAATAAACACCTAGGAAAACGGGAAGCGACCGATCACAGGAAGCTCCAGTATAAAGATAGGGATTTGATATGTTCCATGGATAAATAATATATTAAAAAACCAGGAACAATTATCATATCACTATAATCGGCTTCCCATTATTATTGGGAAACCAAGTTCCGTTAAGGGGAAAGGACAAGTGTGACGTTTGCTTATAGTACAATTTAAGATCTGTATATATAAGTGGACATATAGCAGACTTAGGGAATGGAGACCCCTTGTGGTTAAGTAACAAAATGCATCTGTAAATATCTAAGATAGCAAAACATATAAAATCTAGCATGCTTAAATCAAATAAAAACAATATAACATTCCCATACTCCAGAGATGTAAATCATATAATAATCCGAAAGGTGGATACCAAATAGAAAAGATATAATATACTATGGTCAAAGCATGGATGGGAGTCTGCAATATATTCTATTATTAATGAAAGCATTCAAATCCCATTCTATGTTGATTCCATGAGGATGATACATCTGGGCCTGGTAGATCCACTTAGTCTCTAATTGAGAGACCCCTCTGACCATGTTACTTCCCCTCCAATGTCCCGAAAATTTATCGATTCCCAAAAAAGTAGTACCCTCTAGGTCGCAATCATGCTTCAATGCATAATGCTTAGATAAACCATGTTTTGGGAAGCCCCTCTTAATGTTTCCCACATGTTCACTAAGCCTAACGTGCAACATGTGTATCATGCGCCCTATGTATTGCAGCCCACAGGGGCACTTAATAACGTATACCACATTCTTAGTGGTACACGTAATAAACGTTTTTATTGGGAAGCTTTCCTGTGTAGAGGTGGCTTGAAAGGATTTTGTTCTCCTACTTCTGATAGCATTTAACTTACAAATTGGACATCTCCTACAAGGGTAAAAACCCCCATATTCTGGAAGAAAGACACCTGTTTGGGTGGGTCAACCACATTAGGAGCAATCTGCAAGCCCAGTGGAGGAACTCTGTAGACAACACAGGGCTAATCTGGCAGGTTGGGACCAAGAACCCTATCACCTCTCAAAACCTTCCAGTGTCTCTGTATGATTTTTTTTTATATCATGATATTAATTAGGGGGGGCTGGAGGCATGATGCAGACGTGAGGAGCGTGCATTTCTGAGGGGAGGGGCCTGATGCGGCGTCTGTGCGAGTGCATGGAGGGCGCTCGGTGACCAGCCGAGAGCCGAGCGGGGTGAGAGTTCATGGAGCTCCAGCGGATAAAGGCCGTTGAGAGTACCCGCAACAGCCTCTGGTAACACAGCGGCACAAGTGTCTCACACCGAGGAGGTAAGAGCGGAGGCTGCTGGACGGGACGAGCAGGCAGGCAGATGGAGCTCAGGGCAAACCCTCCGGAGCCGCCGCCTGCTGCCGAATCCTCGCCCTCTCTCCTATCCCTCCCTCCCTTGTTTCTCCCTGCTCCCTGGCCTGGCTGCTACCCCCCTGCTTAGCCACTTATAAAGCGTATAAAGCTGAAGACAAATACGGACGGGCACTGCTCAGCAAGTTATCTATACAGTGCTTGAAAGTGAAAGTGAAAGGAGAGTGAGCTGGAACTTGGAAACAGCTCTTAAACAAAGAGCAGGTAATATTGACTGAAAAATGAGTGAAGAAGAAAGAAAGCATCTCTCAGGTAACAGACACCCAATTTGTTTGATTTTTAAAGGTGCAGTGCAATGGGAAAATGAATGGTATATTCTCTATTTGATAAAGGTATTGCGACTGGGCAATATTATACACGGGTTTAATCTGTAAATGGTATACCCTAATTAGTGCCTCCTGGAGGTAGGACTATCTCCTAGCGGGGAAAAGAAGCATGCAAGCCTGAAATCGGCCCGATAAGTTTACTTACAGGTGCAAACTGAGAGGTGTAGATGGCTCACTTCTTTGTTTTGCACCCTGTACTGGAGTTTTTGATTTTGATAAATAGCTAATTACAGGACTGTCATTGGACTGAAGGAGGCGATTTTTGCAACATAGCGTCTGAGGTATTGATAAGATAGACTATTCCTAAAGCCCACCCAGGATAACTTTACCTAAGAGAATCGAAACAAAAAGTATGTGAGGGAGGACACAGAGAACGAACGAACCTAAGACCCCCAGAGAAAGCTTACATACAAATTCAATTCAGAAGTACCTAAAAGAGAGGAGCCCCCAAAGTCCAGGAGAAGAGAAGAAACAGGAAAATTTAAAAGGGAAAAAGAAAGACGGGACAAAATCTAAAGGGGTTCAGGGAGACAAACCCAGGGAAGGTATTGGAATTGAAATGGCACTAAATCCATCCACTTCTCAAGACCATGGAAGCATGTCCCAAATACCAACTAAACTAGAGATGATGGAAATGTTCTCGAAGCTGGAGAACTCTATCACAAGTGAGATCACAAATGTAAGAAGGGACATGGGCCACTTGTTGAAGAGAGTGGAAGAGGCTGAGGAAAAAATAGGGCAGCAAGCCCAGGAGATTGGGGAGTTAAAGGCACAAGTTAAAAAATTACAATTGGCCCAGAGAGAGCTTCTTTATAAGTTAGAGGACCAAGAGAATCATAACAGACGTCAAAACCTCAGGATACGAGCCCTACCAGAACAGCAGGGGTAGACTTGGAAATAAAAATGAGAAAAATATTTAACCCAGTATTGGGAAGAAATGAAGAACACGAACTAAAGATAGATCGAGTGCACAGAGATAGAAAACCCCTGGGTCTGAAAGAAGAGACACCCCAAGATGTTATAATAAAATTTCATCAATACGAAGATAAAGCAAAAATTTGGGGCAACCTGAGAAGAGCGCCCCAATTACAGTATGAGGGAATAAACCTCCAGGTGTTCAAGGACTTATCAGCCGGAACTCTAACGCGGAGGCGACAGCTTAAGCCTCTATTAGAACAGCTGAAGATTGCTAATATAAAGTATAACTGGGGGTTTCCAGCCTTTCTCATAGTACAGAAGGAGGGAAGGACAATACGATTAAAATTCGTTGAAGAGCTTACTTACTTTTGTAAAAGACTTGAGATCCCAATTCCAAATATAATGGGTGGTCAAGAATGGCTCGGATCAATGGGGGAGGGTGGTCACTGGCAGAGAGCTTGAACGCATATATAAGTCTACATAGGCTAGGTAGGGGGGGATCCTCTGGTATTTCGCAAAAAAGTGTAATTGTTCCATTGAAACCCAAGTAAGGAGCTCCCAATTCAGGGAAAAATAGAAGAAGAGACAATTTTAACTTTCATGACCTACAACGTAAGGGGCCTAAATACCCCCACTAAGAGATATAAGATCTTAGAAGAACTCAGACGACATGGGGCAGGGTTGGTCTTTTTACAAGAGATTCATCTGTCCCATGAGTCTAATGTGAAATTGCACATTTCCAACATGGTATTATGGAGATACCATCACAAAGAGAGCTAGGGGGCGTAGCGATAGGGTTTGCGAAAGATATCAGATTTGAATTAGAGGATAGGCTAACAGACCCAGAGGGAAGATTTCTCTTCCTCAGAGGCAAACTAGGTAAAATGGAGTGCACGCTGGCAAACATATACGCCCCGAATAAGAACCCGATTAAATATTTAATGGATATTCTGGGAAAGCTGATGGACTTTAAGAGAGGGTACGTGATCCTGATGGGTGATATGAATTTTTGCGTGGATCCAAGTCTGGATAGTACGTCCTGTGTGCAGGAGACAAATAACGTTCAACTGAAAAGGATAAAACAAAAACTTCATGCGTGTCAATTAGTAGACATCTGGAGGATTCTTAACCCTAAAAAACAAGACTTTACGTTTTTCTCTCCTGTACACGGGACATATTCAAGGATAGACTATATCTTTGTCAAACATAGACTGATCGAGTGGGTGAAACACTCTGGTTTAGAAATATCAACATTATCGGATCATTCCCCAGTAAAAATGAATATGGTAATTGCGGGTATTATCGGACAGTCACACACTTGGTGCCTAATTGAACAGCTTATTCAGGATGAGGAGACCTCAGAAGTTGTAAGAAAGAAACTAGAACAATACTTTGAAAGCAATGACACAGGAGAGGTCGCAGGGTCTACCTTGTGGGAGGCACACAAGGCCTACATAAGAGGGATTCTGATAAAAATAGGGTCAAGGAAAAAAAAAAGAGAGATCAGAGAAAATTAATAAACTAACGGAAGAGATTTATAGATTAGAGCAGGAACATAAGAAATATCAGGGTAATCACATAGAAACACTCCAAAAGTTAGTTAGGAAAAGGGATGGACTGAAGGAACTCATAGAACAGGAAACAACAAGAGTTTTTAATAGAATATTCAAAGAAAGATACCAGTGGGGAAATAAGGCCAGCAGAAACCTCACCCGGATGTTGCAAAAGAAAAAATCTTTAAATTATATAGATAAAATATTAACAAAAGAAGGGGAAATGGCTCACTCTACTAAGAGAATAGCGGAGACATTTAAAAACTACTACCAGGATTTGTACGCGGTAGCACACGGCGGGTCAGACAGAAGATAAAAAGAATAATAAAATAAAAAACTTCCTAGAACAGGCCGGTTTGCCCAAAATCCCAGAGAACATGAGAGAAGTACTTGAGTCCCCAATAACAGAGGAGGAAAAAAGTAGGGCTCTCGTGGATTCGGCCAAGGGGAAGAGTCCCAGCCCAGACGGGTTTACAACATATTATTATAAAAAGTACGGGGATATTCTCATTCCTAGGCTATGTCAATATATGAATGGCCTGGGGGCAGATTACGAAATGAGTGAAGAGGCATTGTCCGCAACCATCACAGTCATCTTGAAGGAGGGTAAAGATGGGACGAGGTGCTCCAGCTACAGGCCCATCTCACTGCTGAATGCAGATACAAAACTGTATGCCAAAGTCCTAGCAGGTCAGATTAAAGGAGTGATGACCCTCCTGGTTCACCCGGACCAGGTGGGTTTTACTCCAGGAAGGGAGGGAAGAGACAGTGGCATAAGAACACTCCTCCTTCTCCAGAAGATAAAAGAAAAGGGGCCCCCGGGTCTACTCCTGTCGATAGACGCTGAAAAGGCCTTCGACAGGGTAGACGGGGCTCATGATTCAGACTCTGGAAATAATGGGAATTGGTCCAAGAATGATCCAGTGGATCAAAACCTTATATCATCATCCATCAGCAACCATAAGAATAAATGGCGTATTGTCTACACCCGTCAAGATGAAAAACGGGACAAGGCAGGGATGTCCACTATCCCCGCTCTTATTCGTGCTCTCCCTGGAATCTCTACTGGCCACGGTGCGAACGAACCCCGATATAAGCGGATTTAGGATCAGGGAGGAGGAGCATAAACTTGCAGCATACATGGACGACGTATTGTTTTACGTCGCCAATCCGCGTATCTCATTGCCTAACTTACTAAATATCTTGAAACATTACGGTGAGATCTCTAACTTCTGATTAAACCTTGTAAAGTCAGAAATTCTCAACATAAATATATGTAAGACAGAAGAACTAACTCTGAAAACGGAATTTAAATTTGCCTGGAGGAGAGAACTGAATTATCTGGGAATCAAATTAACAAATACCATGAATAGAATTTATAGAATAAATTTTATAACACTATTGGAGGAAGTTAGAACCAAGTGCAATAGAATAGCTGGGAGGCCATTATCTTGGATCGGCTGGATAAATATCATAAAGATGGTTCTTCTTCCAAAGATCTCTTATAAGTTTCAGATGTTTCCAATAGCTCTGCCTTTATTTTACTTTAAAAAATTAAAAACAATAATTATGAATACAATATGGAAACATAGAAAACCGAGAGTCTCTTACGCAGTCTTAAAACAGGCAAAGGAAAGGGGAGGTCTAGCGGTTCCAGACACATACAGTTACTATAAAGCTATTGTCTTGTCAAGAGTGGTGGAATGGGCCAAGGAAAAGAACGAAAAAAGATGGGTCAAGATAGAGAGAACACTTAGTGGGGCACAATTAGGAAAAATAATATGGAATCCACCACACTACAGAACGATTGATGTAAACACACCCTCACTCGCACGGAATGTTTTAAAAATATGGGATAAAATGTACAAACAATTAAACGGGAGTTACAATTATCCTCTAATTGGTTTAAAAGATAATGAGTTTTTTGCACCAGGGGAAAAGACAATAGGAGGAAATTGGATAAAAAAAGACACGACACAGTTAAGAGACATATTAAAAAAAGGGAAAATTCTCTCACTTTAATGCCCTGTACACACGGTCGGACATTGATCGGACATTCCGACAACAAAATCCTAGGATTTTTTCCGACGGATGTTGGCTCAAACTTGTCTTGCATATACACGGTCACACAAAGTTGTTGGAAAATCCAATCGTTCTGAACGCGGTGACGTAAAACATGTATGTCGGGACTATAAACGGGGCAGTAGCCAATGGCTTTCGTCTCTTAATTTATTCTGAGCATGCGTGGCACTTTGTGCGTCGGATTTGTGTACACATGATCGGAATTTCCGACAACGAATTTTGTTGTCAGAAAATTTTATAGCAAGCTCTCAAACTTTGTGTGTCGGAAATTCCTATGGAAAATGTGTGATGGAGCCTACACATGGTGGGAATTTCCGACAACAAGGTCCTATCACACATTTTCCATCGGAAAATCCTATCGTGTGTACAGGGCATAATGCCCTGTACACACAGTCGGTAATTGATCGGACATTCCGACAACAAAATCCTAGGATTTTTTCCGACGGATGTTGGCTCAAACTTGTCTTGCATACACACAGTCGCACAAAGTTGTTGGAAAATCCGATCGTTCTGAACGCAGTGACGTAAAACACGTATGTCGGGACTATAAACGGGGCAGTAGCCAATAGCTTTCGTCTCTTAATTTATTCTGAGCATGCGTGGCACTTTGTGAATCGGATTTGTGTACACATGATAGGAATTTCCGACAACGGATTTTGTTGTCGGAAAATAGCAAGCTCTCAAACTTTGTGTGTTGGAAATTCCTATGGAAAATGTGTGATGGAGCCTACACATTTCCGACAACAAGGTCCTATCACACATTTTCCATCAGAAAATCCTATCCTGTGTACAGGGCATTAGAGTTAAAACACAGCAATAATTTTTTGTTGATAGATGAGTGGCGGTATCTCCAGCTGTATCACTTCACCCAGAGTCTTCCCCACCCTATCAGATCAGGTGAAGTTGACCCCTCTGGAGAGGATGTGTTGTGCGGATAAGGCGAAAAAGATGATTTCTAAGCTCTACAATCTGGTGTTGAGGGTGAATGAGGTGCATATACTGCCATACATTAAGAAATGGGAACAGGAGTTGGGGTCACAGAGGGATCATATTAGCATTGGAAAAATACTGACCTTGACACATGGCTCAGCGGTGGATACTAAAACCGCGGAAATTAACTACAAATGCTTAACGAGATGGTACGCTACACCCGATAAAATTTCTAAATACCAAAAGGATAGATTAGCAGAGTGTTGGCGAGGTTGTAGGGTTCCCGGGACTATGGCTCATATTTGGTGGTTTTGTCCCAAAATTAGAAAATATTGGAGAAAGATTATTCAGTATATAAAAGAAATCACTAAAATAGAAATCAGGGAGGATCCATGGGTGATGTTGTTCCATGAAGTAGAGGGAGACGTGAGGCAATATAAGGACACTTTGATACCACATCTCTTAAATGAGGCCAAAAAAATTATCCATAAGAATTGGCAAGAGGAAGAAAGCCCTCCAATATGGGATTGGATTAAAGCAGTCGAGGAAACTTTTAATTTGGAAAACCTAACAACAAATTTTGATCATAATAATGAAGGGTTCAGAGCGAAATGGGCTGGTTGGAGGGAGTTTAAAAGATCGTGGATGTTAGAATATTATTCCAAATTCATAATTCGGCACTTATAGGTGTTATATTATATTCATGGCAAGCTTGCAAAACATATTTGGTTTTATGATTAATCATAATAAATAGAGTATGTGTGAATGACCTTGATCAATTGATTTGACATGATTCTTCATCTACAGCTGAGCATTGCTGGATTTTTCTGGTGTAGCCAATTTGAGTATGACATATAAGGTATCTTGGTGTAGAATGTCATGAGAAGACAAAAATAGACACGTGTCCACGTAGCTAAAGGAATATACATTGTGGTTTATATCCTGTTAAGTTAAGTTAGTTTGTAGTTCCAGTCATAATAATAAGTACTAGTGTATAGTTACTTAATGTAAAGTTGGTAAAATGTGTTCATATTATGTAGATGTTTGGTTATATGACATTACATGATCAGCCCATTACTTCATGTATGGAGTGTTACATGTGGGCTTGTCAATCGTATGCCATATATGACTCTGAGTTAGAATCTTCTCTTGGATAGCATATTGCTGAAGTTAGCAGAAATGAATATGTGCCATACAAGGTTCTAAGTTGGTATGAGGTTATGACGTTCACACGTTCACATGTAACATATAAAGCCAATGCTTCCATATTGAAGGACACACAGACACACAGACAGACACACACACAGACACTAGGATAGATGACACTGACATGATCACAAGACCCTTTGACAAGTGGGCACAGCTGAATTCTGCCAGAAGTCTAAGAACGTCATTTCCTGCTTCTTTTTGGACGACACAAGACAGCATGGAGACAGACAGCAGCCATGAAGCACACATGCTTTCATAAGCTTATTACAGCTTTATAACTTTTTATTCTATTTCATATATTTTTACCCACACTGAACTGCACTATTATATTTTTTACATTGTATTTATGATGCCAATTGTGTGACAATAAACTCACACTTTGTTTTAAGTCAGTTTGGCTATCAATGCTATTCATCCGGAAGCGCCTCTGAGATACAAGAATATTAGATATTAATAATATTCTTCAGTGGAGTTACATCGAGGGGTTAAGATTAGAGTTTCGATTTGGGAAGTAGACGAAATAAAGTTCTCTTACAGGGCGTATACGTAGAGGTGGAGGGGGGGTGGGAGAGGGGTAGGGGGTGGGGGGGGTTCTTTTTTCTGGAGGGGGTACTAAAGATGAAGATATATGGGATTAATTGTTTTTTATACCTTTATTATTGCATATGTCAAACCACGATGATGTGACAAGAATCGGGATAGCAATGGGCTGAAAGGTGATTGAAGCTTCCCTATTAGAGTCTGCTGACGTGGAATCACTTTCTTCTTGTTTTTATTTGGTTTAAGCATGCTAGATTTTATATGTTTTGTTATCTTAGATGTTTACAGATGCATTTTGTTACTTAACCACAAGGGGTCGCCGTTCCCTAAGTCCGCTATAAGTCCACTTATATATACAGATCTTAAATTGTACTATAAGCAAATGTCACACTTGTCCTTTCCCCTTAACGCAGTGGTTCTCAACTCCTGTCCTCTGGACCCACTAACAGGCCAGGTTTGCAAGATAACTGAAATACATAACAGGTGATATCATTTGATGCTCAGTGATTGCAGTATTCTAGTCTGCATCTCCCCAAGGTAATACTTAAAATGTGGTCTGTTAGTGGGTCCTGAGAACTGGGGTTGAGAACCACTGCCTTAACGGAACTTGGTTTCCCAATAATAATGGGAAGCTGATTATATTGATATGATAATTGTTCCTGTTTTTTTAATATATTATTTCTCCATGGAACATATCAAATCCCTATCTTTATACTGGAGCTTCCTGTGATCGGTCGCTTCTGGTTTTCATAGGTGTTTACTTCTGGTCTATGGAACGCAACACATTTCCGCCCGTCAGGCCTGTCCGTCCTGTATAAACAAGTATTGTCGCACGTCACAACCATGCCCCTGAAGACGCATGTTGATGAAGAAATGTTGGGTGGAGCTACGGGACGTGTGAGTGTGATGTAGGACGCGGACGGACGGAGGTGCGGTGGCCATCTTGTTGGTTATAAGCGCTGGTCGCTTCTTTCTTTTTGCCTGTTGAACTCCTTTTAAATGTGAGTTTATCTTCTTTTTCTTTTTGTATAATAAATATCCTTTGATTGGATTCCTGCGCAATGAGCGTTCTTTTTCTACTCCATGTATTTATATGACAATCGAGCTACTACCTGAGCCTTGGGACACACCTGGTTTAATATCCTGTTGAGAGGAAGGGACCTTTGAGTCTGTCATTTGGTCTATTGGGAGAAAGATCTCTTTGGAATACATGTGCAGTGAATTGCTATTAAAGTTGGATCACTTTTGTCATCACTTGAACGCATTTAATGTGTATAACCCATACACTGATGGTAAGGGTCAGCTATATTGGGTGAAGGTGACAGGCTCTATATTATTCCTCTTTCTCCGACGGTGGATTCTGATCATTAGATATTTCCTTCATGGTGGACATTGTTCTGATGGGTTCTATTCTTTTTGCCCATACAGATGAACTTTTAATCATGAACTTTATGTCTTTTTAATTTTGTGTTTTGAGCGCTACACCATTTACCCATATTACGTCTATTGTGTCCAGTAAATTAGTGTTAGCAGCTATCTGTATAGTTTATCATTATTAAGAGCAACACATTTCTTATTTTTATTTCTATTTTTGGTTATATTGTGTTGCAGCTTAACAGCCATTATTTCACAATAGATATCTTTGACTTTAGAGCCACGTATGCGATTAATACAGAAGGTATTTTTAATGAGTCCAGTGGCTCCACTGATGATATTAGTGGCATGTTTATGAGGCTTAAAAACCTGGTAACTACTGAACTGCGTACTAATTGGTACATAGCTTTTTTCAAACAATATTTAGCTGATAAAATGGTCCCTCGGAGCTTATGATGGGATATTACCCCTCTAAGCGATGTCACTGATACTACGGAGTGGTTTAAATTTTTCAACAAAGCAGGCCTAGATCTGATTCAGTTTTTGCTTGAGAAGAATCAGCAGAAGATCCTCAAAGTGGATGAGGAGATTTGCGCTTTCAGGGACAGACTGAATCCCTATAAAGGGAATGAAGATTATATTAAAAGGTCTGAACTCTTAAGGAAACATCTAGAGAAAGAAGAGTTAGAACAAAGAACAAAAAAAAGAAAAAAATATCTTAGAGATGTCACTGATTACAGAAATATACTGTTTTTTAAATGGCAAACTAAATATACCATAAACAATAATGTTGGTACATTGATGGGCAGTGCTGATGGGATGCAGCCCTCTCAGGGTAATGCAACTAATGCTTTTCAAGCCCCCCCCATACACCCAGCCCCCAATCAACCTCAACCCCAGAGGGCATCCTTTAAAGGGGGTCCTAGGGGTAAAGGAGGCAGAAAAAAGAAGGGAAGACAACAAATACCTCATGTTCCCTTCCCCATGACGGTCCATAATCGGTTTGAACCATTGCGGGGGATGGATAGTCCTCGTAGGGATGATAGATATATTATGGAACACCATGATAATTGGGGTCCCCCATATTATCAGCAACAAAACTATTCTCCCAGAACTATAGTAGGAGGGAATTGGTGGCAACAACAAAACCACCCCCCAGAGTTTAACAACTCAGGGAGGGATGGATTAGGTGCAGGAAGGTATGATCGAAATTTTTTTCCCGAGGCCCAGTGAAGCAAAAGAGGCATAGACCTAAAGGGGGTGCCAGAGGGGGGAAGCGGATCCGCACAAAAAAGGAAGCGGGTCTAAAGGATGCTGGTTGTTTAATTTAAGTAAAGCTACTCTTTCAAATGAGGAAAAACACGTCTTGAACCATGGACTGAAATTTGCTCCTTCAAAGGCTCTGATTCATTGACGTTCAAAAATTTATTCGGAAGGTGAATATCCAGAGTCATTTTATTGCAAATCCTTATCATTCTAATATAGCAGTCTCAGTAGACATGAGAAATTCTAAACTATCGAACGCCTCATTGTTTAATCCCCCAGGACAGCAGGTTCCTGCAATCTCAGTTTTCAAGGATCTGGTCAATAAGGATTTACTTTCATTGCAAATAAAGAAAAATAGTAGGGAATACACTTTTAAGAAAGGCTTAGAGATGCTTAAAGGTTGTGATGACATTATCGTATGACCCACAGACAAAGGGGGCGGTATTGTCATTTTGGACAAGGAGGCTTATAATATCGAGCTGGGAAGACTGCTGTTGGATCGGGACACTTATGTTCCCCTGAGGGGGAACCCAACCACCCAGTACAAAAAAGATCTTGTTGCTTTGGTGGATGACGGGTTTCAGAATGGAATCATATCTAAAAAGGAGAAAGCTTTTTTGATCCCGTCGGCTCCCAGGGTTCCGGTAATCTACTATTTACCTAAAGTCCATAAAGATCCTGTTTGCCCCCCTGGAAGGCCAATTGTCAGTGGCATTGACTCTGTGACTTCCAGCGTGGTCAAATATGTTGACCATTTCCTGCAGCCCCTTGTCATTAAGACCCCTTTTTATTTAAGGGAGTCTACTCAGGTGATTAATGCACTCAAGAGTGTACAATGGAAAGAATCTTACATTTTTGCCACTGCAGACGTTTCTTCACTTTACACTGTGATCTCACATAGTCATGGTAGGGAAACTGTAGAGCATTTCCTAAAGAATGATACCCTCCACACAAAACAAAGATCTTTTACCCTTAGTTTGTTGGATTATGCTATGCAGCCTAATTATCTTTGGCACTCATTGGTCATACTATCTGCAGAATAGGGGTGTGGCCATGGGGGCCAAATTTGCCCCCAGTATGGACAATCTTTTTATCGCCAAATGGGAGGAGGATGTCATCTATCAGGAACCCAGGGCGGAGCTGGTGTTCTGGAAAAGACATATAGACGACATCCTCCTCCTATGGGATGGCGATTTGGACTCCCTGGATATCTTTATTGTAGACCTTAATTCCAATGACAGAGGCATTGTTCTTACCTTTGAGGCTAGTAGCACCGATATTCATTTTCTTGACCTTAGAATTAGAGAAGTGGATGGTCAAATTATAACATCCACATTTTTTAGGGAAACAGACTGTAATGGTTTTATTGACATTAAGAGTTATAACCATAAAGCTTGGCTTGAGTCGGTACCCAGGAGTCATTTCCTGAGGCTGAGGCGAAATTGCACGAATAATGATGATTTCGTGTCCCAAACCTCAGTCCTCAGAAAGCGATTCCTGGATAAAGGATATGCTGCTAGAGATCTAGATGCAGCTTTTTGCCTTGCATCAGAAAAAAATAGAGATAAATTGTGGATCACCAAACCAAAGGTCAATGATGATTCTTTCAAATTCTCCTTTGTCACTGCGTATTCTAATCAATATTATGATATTAAAAAAATCATACAGAGACACTGGAAGGTTTTGAGAGGTGATAGGGTTCTTGGTCCCACCCTGCCAGATAAGCCCCGTGTTAATTACAGCGGAGTTCCTCTACTGGGCTTGCAGATTGCTCCTAATGTGGTTGACCCACCCAAACAGGTGTCTTTTTTCCAGAATATGGGGGGTTTTTACCCTTGTAGGAGATGTCCAATTTGTAAGTTAAATGCTATCAGAAGTAGGAGAACAGAATCCTTTCAAGCCACCTCTACACAGGAAAGCTTCCCAATAAAAACGTTTATTACGTGCACCACTAAGAATGTGGTATACGTTATCAAGTGCCCCTGTGGACTGCAATACATAGGGCGCACGATACGCATGTTGCACATTAGGCTTAGTGAACATGTGGGAAACATTAAGAGGGGCTTCCCGAAACATAGTTTATCTAAGCATTATGCATTGAAGCATGATTGCAACCCAGAGGGTACTACTTTTTTGGGAATCGCTAAATTTTCGGGACATAGGAGGGGAAGTAACATGGTCAGAGTGGTCTCTCAATTAGAGACTAAGTGGATCTACCAGGCCCAGACATACCATCCTCATGGAATAAATATAGAATGGGATTTGAATGCTTTTATTAATAATAGTTAGAATATATTGCAGACTCCCATTCATGCTTTGACCATAGTATATTATACATTTTCTATTTGGTATCCACCTTTCGGATTATTATATATGATTTACATCTCTGGAGTATGAGAATGTTTTATTGTTTTTATTTGATTTAAGCATGCTAGATTTGATATGTTTTGTTATCTTAGATGTTTACAGATGCATTATGTTACTTAACCATAAGGGGTCACCATTCCCTAAGTCCGCTATATGTCCACTTATATATACAGATCTTAAATTATACTATAAGCAAACGTCCCACTTGTCCTTTCCCCTTAACGGAACTTGGTTTCCCAATAATAATGGGAAGCCGATTATATTGATATGATAATTGTTCCTGTTTTTTTAATATAATATTTATCCATGGAACATATCAAATCCCTATCTTTATACTGAAGCTTCCTGCGATCGGTCACTTCCGGTTTTCATAGGTGTTTACTTCCGGTCTATGGAACGCAACACATTTCCACCCATCAGGCCTGTTCATCCTATATAAACAAGTATTGTCGCACGTCACAACCACGCCCCTGAAGATGCATGTTGATGACGAAACGTTGGGTGGAGCTATGGGATGTGTGAAGTAGGACGCGGACGGAGGTGCGGCGGCCATCTTGTTAGTTAGAAGCACTGGTCACTTCTTTCTTTATGCCTGCTGAACTCCTTTTAAATGTGAGTTTATTTTCTTTTTGTATAATATATACCCTTTGAATGGATGCCTGCGCAATGAGCGTTCTTTTTCTACTCCATGTATTTATATGACAATCGAGCTACTACCTAAGTCTTGGAACACACCTGGTTTAATATCCTGTTGAGAG
Source organism: Aquarana catesbeiana (assembly GCF_042186555.1). Classification (NCBI taxonomy): domain Eukaryota; kingdom Metazoa; phylum Chordata; class Amphibia; order Anura; family Ranidae; genus Aquarana; species Aquarana catesbeiana. The sequence goes on along the minus strand of NC_133329.1, from coordinate 171,908,077 downwards.
GAAGGGCTTTTTCAGTCTGTCATTTGGGATATTGGGAGAAGGATCTCTTTGGAATACATGCACACTGAATTGCTATTAAAGTTGGATCGTTTTTTTCATCACTTGAACGCATTTAATGTGTATAACCCATACACTGATGGTAAGGGTCAGTTATATTGGGTGAAGGTGATGGCTCTATATTATTCCTCTTTCTCCGAAGGTGCATTCTGATCATTAGATATTTCCTTCATGGTGGACATTGTTCTGATTGGTTCTAGTCTTTCTGCCCATACAGATGAACTTTTAATCATGAACTTTATATCTTTTTTATTTTGTGTTTTGAGCGCTACACCGTTTACCCATAATAAGGATTCGTTGAGTCTCCAAGAATAAGGAGTTGAGGAAAGACCTATAAATTGGGTGTTTAAAATGCAAATATGGTGGTCAGACCATGAGCAAGGAAATCTCGAGGCATCTCTTGTACTGGCCAGTATGAATGGTGCATAGAAAATATGGTCGAGACGTGAGCAAGAATCGTGAGGGTGTGAATAAAAAGTGTATTCACGTGCACTGATATTCAGTGCTCTCCATGAGTCTATGAGCTGTAATGAATTCAAGTGTGTACATGTTGTTTTAGAATAAATATTTTGTTTGCTGCGATCCAGGTTTGTTTGAGCAACAGCATTAAAGTCTCCGCCCAATATTATATGAGGCGAATAATATCTTTGCAAGGTATCAAACAATTGGGTGAAGAATGTTGATTGAGCATCACTGGGAGCATATACATTTGCAATTGTAATTTCTCTACCTGCTTAATAACCTTTAATGATGATATAACGACTGTCTGGATCCCAGTATACCTGCTGAACATCCATAGGGAACGAATGATGGAGAAAAATGGCTACTCCTTTAGTTTTGGATGAGAAGAGAGTATAATAAGCTTGACTGAAAGTTTTATGAAAGAATGTGGGGTGTTTATCCTTCATAAAGTGTGTTTCTTGGAGTAAGATTATTTTTTAAATTTTTTTTATTGCATGAAAGCTTTTTTTCTTTTGTTTGGGGAATTGAATCCCTGTACATTGTGTGAGATTACAGTGATCGTCATTTTGAGTATTTAAAGGAGTAGGGAATAATAAAATTTATTAACTACTTCCCATCTGGGCCAATTCTGGCACTTCGCTCCTACATTACTGAGAACCCCAAAACTTTATATATGTTTTTTTTTTTTACAGAGACCCCCCTAGGGAATAAAATGGCAGTCGTTGCAACTTCTTACGTCACACGGTATTTGCGCAGCGATTTTTAAAATATGTATTTTTTGGAAAAGAAAACTGTTTCATGAATTAAAAAAAAAAACAGTAAAGTTAGCCCAATTTTGTTATACAATGTGAAAGATGATGTTACGCTGAGTAAATAGATACCTAACATGTCATGTTTTAAAATTGCACACACTTGTGGAATGGCGCCAAACTTCGGTACTTGGAAATCTCCATAGGCGACACTTTAAAATTTGTTACAGGTTACATGTTTAGAGTTACTGTACAGAGGAGGTCTTGGGCTAGAATTGTTGCTCTCATTCTAATGCACGCGGCGATACCTCACATGTGTTATTTGAACGTCGTTTACATATGTGGGTGCGACTTACATATGTTTTCACTTCTGTGCGCGAGCACGTGGGGACGGGGGGCGCTTTAATTATATTCATTTTTTTATTCTTTATTTGACTTTTATTTTTTTATTTTTACACTTTTTAAAAAATATATATTTTTTTATCACTTTTATTCCTATTACAAGGAATTTAAACATCCCTTGTAATAGGAATAGTGCATGACAGGTCCTCTTTATGGAGAAATGTGGGTCAATAAGACCCCACATCTGTCCTCCAGGCTGGAAAGGCTGAGATAAAAAAATTGATCTCTCTCGACTTTCCAGCTGCGTCCTCAGCTTTGTTTACATCCGTAACGTCATAATTGTCGCGCCCGGGCCTCCGAGGGTCATAGAGATGACTGGGGACCATCTGGTCACCGGAAATCTCTATACGCAATTTCCGGCGGTGGACGATTTGTTCTCTGGCTCGCCCATGGCACGGGCAAGACCGGAGAAGCACCGGAGGGTGGCAGCAGCCTTCTGCCACCTGTAAGAATGATCAAATGGCTGAACTGCCACTATGATTGTTCTTATGGTGCGCAGAATCGCCGGCCAAAAAAAAATGATATCTGAATGATGCCTGTAGCTGCAGGCTTCATTCAGATATCACCACTCAATGTCCATGACGTCATATAACATACCTTGGGTGGGAAGTGGTTAAAATTATTTTTAACAATATTATTTTTATTTTTTTTACAATTTTTTAGGAGCCCGTTAGGCTTTGGTGAAATGTCACTTTTGAGAAATTGAGGACACAGACTCTTCAATTCCTTTCTCTGCAGCCCCAGCTGCACTGCAGTTTACAATGCTCTGGTTTTTAGTGAACAGAGTTAGTGATCACTATCGATCATTCACACTGTTCATTCAGAAAAGGATGGGGCCAGTAAATTACATATTTATTAGCCCCTTCCCCCCACTCTCCATCCTGATACATTGCAGCAGCCAGTGGGAAGGTGAGAAGGGGCAGCCAGCAGCGCTACATGCGGGGGGGGGTGTGTGGAAAGGACAGGGGGGACCCAGGAAGCACAAAGAGTGGAGAGGAGGGGTGGAGAGGGTGGCATTTACTAGAACCAATAGCCATCAGCTGTATTTTCTGAATCTGGCTTTCAGCGGCTGCAGGAGAAAAATACAGCCAATTGGTTCTAGCAAATGCCTCCCCTCCTGTTCAGGTCTGACTTCAGGGAAGCAAGTTAGCAGGCTGAATCTCCTGCGTTTGGTTTCCTGAGATCAGCGGCAGTGCGGGCTCACAGAGCAGTTGATGGTGTGTGAGCTTGGATCCATGTAATTGTAGCTCAGCTGGGTCAGTCTAACCCAATCCAAACTCCCAAATCCCAGCTAGTGTCAGCACTGCAGACAATGGTCCCTCTCAATTTGGAGCCCCCCTCAAGTTGGCACCCGGGGCATGTGCCCAGCCCCTAGTTTCGTCCCTGTGCTATATATACAGTATCTCACAAAAGTGAGTAACCTCTCACATTTTTGTAAATATTTTATTATGTGTTTTCATGTGACAACACTGAAGAAATTACACTTTGCTACAGTGTAAAGTAGTGAGTGTACAGCTTGTATAACAGTGTAAATTTGCTGTCCCCTCAAAATAACTCAACACACAGCTATTATTGTCTAAACCATTGGCAACAAAAGTGCGTACACCTCTAAATGAAAATGTCCAAATTGGGCACAATTAGCCATTTTCCCTCCCGGTGTTATGTGACTCATTAGTGTTACAAGGTTTCAGGTGTGAATGGGAAGCAGGTGTGTTAAATTTGGTGTTATCGCTCTCACTCTGTCATACTGGTTACTGGAAGTTCAACATGGCCCCTCATGGCAAAGAACTCTCTGAGGATCTGAAAAAAAAGAATTGTTGCTCTACATAAAGATGGCCTGAGCTATAAGAAGATTGCCAAGACTCTGAAACTGAGCTGCAGCACTGTGGCCAAGACCATACATCAGTTTAAAAGGACAGGTCCCTCTAAAAACAGGCCTTGCCATGGTCAACCAAAGAAGTTGAGTGCACATGTTCAGCGTCATATCCAGATGTTGTCTTTGGGAAATAGACTTATGAGTGCTGCCAGCATTTCTGCAGAGGTTGAAGGGGTGGGGGGTCAGCCTGTCAGTGCTCAGACCATATGCCGCACACTGCATCAAATTAGTCTGCATGGCTGTCATCCTAGAAGGAAGACTCTTCTAAAGATGATGCACAAGCAAGCCTGCAAACAGTTTGCTAAAGACAAGCAGACTAAGGACATGGATTACTGGAACCATGTCCTGTGGTCTGATGAGACCAAGATAAACTTATTTGGTTTAGATGGTGTCAGGCTTATGTGGCGGCAACCAGGTAAGGTGTACAAAGACAAGTGTGTCTTGCCTACAGTCAAGAATGGTGGTGGGAGTGTCATGGTCTGGGGCTGCATAAGTGCTGTCGGCACTGGGGATCTACAGTTCATTGAGGGAACCATGAATGCCAACATGTCAGTACCTTCAGAAATTGGGCCGCAAGGCAGTATTCCAACATGATAACAACCCCAAACACACCTCCAAGATGACCACTGACTTGCTAAAGAAGCTGCGGGTAAAGGTGATGGACTGGCCAAGTATGTCTCCAGACCTAAACCCTTTTGAGCAGCTGTGGGGCATCCTCAAAAGGAAGGTGGAGGAGCGCAAGGTCTCTAACATCCACCAGCTCTGTGATGTCGTCATTGAGGAGTGGAAGAGGACTCCAGTGGCAAGCTGAAGCTCTGGTGAACTCCATGCCCAAGAGAGTTAAGGCAGTGCTGGAAAATAATGGTGGCCACACAAAATATTGACACTTTGGGCCCAATTTGGATATTTTTATGTAGGGGGGTACTCACTTTTGTTGACAACGGTTTATTTAGCGGTTTATTAATGGCTGAGTGTTGAGTTATTTTGAGGGGACAGCAAATTTACACTGTTATACAAGCTGTACACTCACTACTTCACTATTTTACATTGTAGCAAAGTGTCATTTCTTCAGTGTTGTCACATGAAAAGGTATAATAAAATAATTATCTATCATTAAGGCTTCTTTCTCTAAGTGATTCTTTCTACAAGTGATATGCACTTCAATCTCTGCTTCAAGTTCTGCCTCACCTGATAATTCCTTCTCTGTCTCTTACAGGTATGTGTCAGCTCACCCACATCTTCCACCGTTAACTGAAATTGGGATCTGCCTGCTGTCTGTATGTGTGTGTCTCTGGTATGTGGCCTTCTCTATCTGTTGCCCTGTGCGCACAACCATGACATTATTTGTTGCTCTGGACTGTCTTACCTAAGTTTTATGTGTTGATCTTATATTGGCCTCTTGCTATTCTGACTTTTGAAGCAAAAAGTCCACTTTGATTGTTAGGCATTCTTATAGTCACTCATGATTAATTAACGAACTTCAACCCCACCCTTATAACAGTATATATTTGAGCATCCTTAAGGGGTGAGCACATTGCTGGGGGAGCACATTGCAGGGGCTTCTATAGTTAAGGCTTCTTTCTCTAAGTGATTCTTTCTACAAGTGATATGCACTTCAACCTCTGCACTTCAGCGATTGCACGAAGCAAACAAATACAGCAATCTGCACTGGAAAGCAGCTAACAGACTGCAGGTGACCCTGTCTCTCTAATAGGCTCTCCTTCCGCTCTGTAACATGCACTCTCTACCACTGCTTCTGACACTCCTCTCCTCTCTCCTCAAACTCTCTTACCTTCACCCCCCCCTCTCCACCCGCCTGCTTATACATATCACCCTGCCTTCTGTCTTCTCCCTACTACTGCTCCTACCAACTCTCGCTCATTCTACATCCATACACTGATAAAACCTCCAGTACTCTGAGACATGCCCCTTCACATAAATCACAGTCCCACATTACCTCCCTCACCCTCCTGCTTCTCCTAATCTCTGGTGACACATCCCCAAACCCTGGGCCACCATCATCTGTCTTTGCCCATTGCTCCCATCCACCTACACCCTCTGGCAGGAGCCGTAACCCACAAAACTTGGTCTCTATTCCTCTTTCCAAAACCAGCCCCCCCTTTTCCTGTGCCCTGTGGAATGCACGTTCTGTCTGCAACAAACTCACCGCCCTTCACGACCTCTTTATCACAAATTCCTTTAACCTACTTGCCATTACTGAAACCTGGCTTCATGAATCGGATACTATTTCTCCTGCTTCCCTCTCCCATGGGGGCCTTCTCTGGACTCACTCCCCCAGACCAAGTGGACGGAAGGGAGGTGGAGTGGGAATCCTTCTAGCCCCATGCAGCACCTATCAGGTTCTTCACCCACCTCCCTCTCTGACACTTTCCTCTTTTGAGGCACATTGCATTCGTCTTTTTTCTCCCATTTCTCTAAGAATTGCTGCATCTACCGGCCCCCTGGACCAGTGTCAGCCTTTCTTGATGACTTCTCTGCCTGGCTACCCTACTTTCTCTCTTCTGAAATCCCCACAATTATTCTAGGGGACTTCAACATCCCTGTCAACACTAACACTACTGTTACTGCTAAACTTCTCAGTCTAACCTCATCGCTTGACCTGAAACAATGGATACAGGCTCCTACCCACTCCAACGGCAACACCCTTGACCTTGCCTTCTCCTATCTGTGCACTCCGTGCAACCTTTCCAACAATCCACTCCCACCCTCTGATCACCACCTTATTAGTTTTGCTCTCTCCTTGTCTTCCACCTCTTCTCCCTCCAACCGCCTAACAATTACACGTAGAAACCTTCGCCACCTCAACCCTTCTCTTCTCTACTCTGCTACTGATCACCTCTATGACAAAGTCTCACCTCTGTCCTGCCCCAACCTAGCTACTTTCATCTACAACAGCTCACTGTCTTCCTCCCTAGACAAGCTTGCCCCCCTCACTACACGCAGAATTAGGCCCCGACTGCTACAACCCTGGCAAACAGATGACACCAGAAGTCTCAGAAAACGTAGCCACGCTCTTGAGCACCTGTGGCATAAGACTAAGACCCAGGAAGACGTCACACAATATAAATCTGCCCTCCTAAAATACTACTCCTGCCTTCACACTGCCAAACAGACCTACTTTATCACACTCATTAACACCTTCTCATCCAGTCCACGTCAACTCTTCTCTACCTTCAACACTCTACTCTGTCCTCCACTGCCTCCACCCACCAACTCACTCACTGCCCAGGAGATTGCCAATCACTTCAAAACTAAGATTGATACAATTCATGAGGAGATCACCAATGCGCAAAAACCTCCCCCATGCAACACCCCATGTCCACAGACACAATCATTTCTTCCCTCATTCAACCCTGCTACTATTACTGAGGTTGCTAAACTTTTATCTAGCACTCATCTAACCACTTGCCCCCTGGATCCTGTTCCCTCGCAAATGCTACGCTCACCCTCTGACTCGATTCTACGCTCTCTAACTCACATTTTCAACCTCTCCCTCTCTTGTGGCACCTTCCCAAACTCTCTAAAACATGCGCTAGTCACCCCCATACTAAAAAAGCCCTCACTGGATCCCACCAATCTCAACAACTTACGTCCCATCTCCTTACTCTCCTTCTCCTCCAAACTTCTTGAAAGACTGGTCTACAACCGACTAAGCGACCATCTGACCATGAATAAACTTCTTGATCCCCTTCAGTCTGGTTTTCGCCCTCAACACTCCACGGAAACTGCTCTCCTTAAACTCTCAAATGATCTACTAATGGCTAAAGCCAATGGACACTATTCTGTACTACTTCTCCTGGATCTCTCTGCTGCCTTTGACACAGTGGACCACCCCCTCCTCCTCAAAAAACTCCACTCCTTCGCTCTCCGTGACTGTACTCTTCGCTGGTTCTCATCCTACCTATCCCACCGCTCCTTCAGTGTCACTTACAACTCTACTTCCTCCTCTCCTCTTCCTTTTTCCGTTGGGGTCCCCCAAGGTTCTGTTCTTGGACCTCTCCTTTTCTCAATCTACACCACCTCCTTGGGTCAGTTGATTGCCTCCCACGGCTTTAAATATCATCTCTACGCTGATGACACCCAAATCTATCTCTCCACCCCCCAGCTCTCTCCATCTGTCTCCTCACGCATTACCAACTTACTAGCAGACATATCAGCCTGGATGTCACATCACTTTCTCAAACTCAACCTATCCAAAACTGAGCTCATGATATTTCCTCCCTCAGGTGCCACTTCCCCTGATTTCCCTGTCAAGATCAACGGCTCAACTATCAACCCATCTCCCCACGCCAAGGTCCTAGGTGTAATCCTGGACTCTGAACTAACCTTTCGACCCCACATTCTATCACTATCCAAAGCTTGCCGCCTCAGTCTTCGCAACATCTCCAAGATACGCCCCTTCCTAACCAATGACACCACAAAGCTTCTAATCCACTCCCTGGTTATCTCCCGCCTCGATTACTGCAACTCCCTCCTCATTGAACGCTGCTGCCAGGCTCATCCACCACACAAACCGCTCAGCGTCTGCCACACCCCTCTGCCAATCTCTCCATTGGCTGCCACTCAGTCACCGAATTAAATTCAAGATACTAACTATAACTTACAAAGCCATCCACAACCTGGCCCCCAGCTACATCTCTAACCTAGTCACAAAATACCAACCTAATCGTTCTCTTCGCTCCTCCCAAGACCTCCTGCTCTCAAACTCCCTTGTCACCTCATCCCATGCTCGCCTTCAGGACTTCTGCAGAGACTCCCCCATCCTCTGGAATGCTCTACCCCAATCTGTCCGATTTTCTCCTACTTTATCCACTTTCAGACGATCCCTGAAAACTCATCTCTTCAGAGAAGCCTATCTGGCCCCCACCTAACAACTGTACATTTATCTTCTCAATCAGCACATCACCCATAGTTATTACCTCTTGTATCCCTTGTCCTTCCCTCTTAGATTGTAAGCTCTAAGGAGCAGGGCCCTCTGATTCCTACTGTATCAAATTGTATTGTATTTGTACTGTTTACCCTCAAGTTGTAAAGCGCTACGTAAACTGTTGGCGCTATATAAATACTGTATAATAATAATAATAATAATAATAATTACAAAAATGTGGGGGGTGTACTCACTTTTGTGAGATACTGTATATGTATGTATGTATATATATATATATATATATATATATTTAAAAAAGAGATTTGTAGTTAGTAGTGAACAAGATCACTAGTACTCTGTAAAAATGGTATGAACTTGCCTAAATCATTTTTGCCTGAGATTTAAACAACATCCATCCAAGATTCACCCATTTTTTAACAAGATATGGCAACTGAAAATTGCATCCAGCGCAATAATTTATTAAACAAGATTCACCCAACATCTGTTCTTCAATGGGAACATGCTTTAAAGTGGAAGTAAAGTCCATGCCATCCCCCGGCCATTCATACAGCCAGAGTCTGCGAACCCAGAAGGAAGACTGGGTAAAGATGGAAGCGCTGGGGAGCCGTGACATTGCTGCACTGGATGGCTCTGTGTGCAGGTAAGTCTCTCATAATTACACAGAAGTTCTCAAACGATCACTTATCCGGCTCTTAGGAAAAACATAAATGAAGTAAAAGAGCAGCTGCTATAATAAAAAAAAATCCTGATACAAGGGAAGCAATCAAAACTATGATTTGGAATAATTTCAATCAAAAGATAATCTTTAAAAACGTCAGCAGCGCTAAAGATTTTAAATAGAAGCTAAAAAATCTGTATATTCCGCTGAGAACTGGAAAAGCCATAGTGCTTTACAAATAAAAGTTCATATGTGATTCATCTGTTGTTTAAAACTGGAGAAGCCAAAGTGATTTGCAAATAAATGTTCATAAGTGATTCATCAGTTGTTGTTTAAAAACTTCAACAATCGATACATCTAGTTCTTGAGATCCCTCTAGGAATTGCACTCACCAGAAAGAAGATCAATCGAAAGCCTTGTGGTGTATGTGAAGTGGCTGCGATCACTGCCAAATGAACATCAATCCAATCCACAGTGACTGATCAGCAAATCTGTCTTTATCAATAGGCGTCTATTGATAAAGATGGATTCATGAAACGCGTCTAGGTTTACCACACGGCTTGTCTACAGGTAATTCGTTTTGGGCTCTCCCCGGGAACCACCACGGACGATTACAGCTCTCCGACAGGTGGTGAGATTCTCATAACGGAATGTACCACGCTACCATTTATTGGATGCCCTATTTTTTTACTTGTTTGTAAGTTCAATGTAATAAGGGAGGGGTGTTTTTTTCGGATGTTAAAAGCTTTATAGCATACATACGCCACAAGGCTTTCGATTGATCTTCTTTCTGGTAAGTGCAATTCCTAGAGGCCACAGCCACTTCACATACACCACAAGGCTTTCGATTGATCTTCTTTCTGGTGAGTGCAATTCCTTGAGGGATCTCAAGAACTAGATGTATCAATTGTTGAAGTTTTTAAACAACTGATGAATCACTTATGAACATTTATTTGTAAATCACTTTGGCTTCTCCAGTTTTAAACAACAGATGAATCACATATGAACTTTTATTTGTAAAGCACTATGGCTTTTCCAGTTCTCAGCTGAATATACAGATTTTTTAGCTTCTATTTAAAATCTTTAGCGCTGCTGAAGTTTTGAAAGATTACCTTTTGATTGAAATTATTCCAAATCATAGTTTTGATTGCTTCCCTTGTATCAAGTCTGTCATAATGTGCTAGTATGCAGTACATACTAGCACATTATGGCAAAACGCTTTTCTGTACTAGTCATCATCACTAAATGAAGTTTATTTCATACATTATTCCATTTTTCACTTTGCCTAATATTCAAACTAAATGCTGCTGGCATGAAGTAGCTTATTGTGTGTTTTAAAGTGTTTCTAGCTTTGGAGCTTTGATTTTTTATTCATCCATGAGAATGATGAATCTGTGTTTCATTAAAGAAATGGGTGAGACCTCGTGAGCTGCCAAAAAAATATAAACTACCGTGAACTAAAAACTGTAAAAGCTGCCTGCATTTCCCACACTTCCCCACAATGTGAAAAAACAAATGTATATAAATGTGCCGCGCTACTCCTAACCAACAATCAATACAACCTAAGCCTTAAAGTAATCTGGATGATATGTGTAACATAAAACAGTGAATTACAAAATAATCCAATCATAATGTAAAGTGCTCGTAAAATAATAATCCAATCTTAATGTTGAGGCGATTCAGTTCACATTTGCAGCGCTTTACAAATCATTCATTCATTCATTAATGTAAAGTGCTCGTGCTCCGTGAATCACACACAGTCCATAATGATATGAATATAATCAACACAGTCCATATAAAGTGATAAGGTGTCTTCATGCAATGTGCACTCCTCCCCCTTCAGTTGTACCCTGACCTTAAGGGCTTAGAAAATAAGACAAAAGATGTTTTCAGCAGATATCCTGGACCATCCTTCTATCTCCTATAAGTATACAGGCTGCTGTGTGCTGGTACTCCTCCCTGGTCACCTCCTGCTCCTGATAATAGCCCAGCTTTAAGAGGATACCATTTTTGTCCTGGTCACTTCCAATAAGCCTCCTCGCATATGCCACATAGGAAGAATAATAGAGGCATACAATAGATCTCCTATTTTTTGGTCCCTATATGGGAGGCCAATTTTAAGCTTGGGTAATTTTATAAACTTTCTTTGCTTTAAATAGGTGCATAATGTAAGCATTTAAATACTACATTGCTGTATATAATAAAATTAAGAGAGATTATCATGGGATAGAGGCCAGTATCAGGTCCCTGTGGTAATTCTATTTCAGTAGTTATCATTTTTTTTCCACTAGGTGTCTCCCTTGTCAATAGAGATGGATATGTTTTGTTACTATTGGTTTAATGTATACGAACTAATGTTCTAATAATTATCGTATTCCCCTCTCTATTTACATCTATAAGAGGAATCAATTTGCTATAGAATACATACACCTTAGGGTGTAATATAAACAGATCGCCATCAGTATTAGATTATAACAGGGGGCTATGACAAAATGGCGGCGATCAGAGTTTCCAATACATTAATACAGCAGGGACTACAAGAAAATGGAGTCACAGGCTAGTATATATAGTAAGCAAAAATGTCAGCCAATCAGTAATCCCAGAGGAAGTCATGAGATTTGTGACAAAACCGGTAGGAGGAGCCTGATTGTCTGACGTGTGGGAAGCAGGAAGTGATCTGGAGAGGAGGCAGATTGAACGCTGAGAAACCGGGGCTGCAGATCCAGGATTCAGGTGACCCTATCCCCCCCTCACCACCGCAGCATTACAGCACTTTAGAAGCATTCTGTTACTATGTAAATGTGAGTTGTATGAACTTTGAGCATTTTTTAAGATTAAACATTTTTTAGATGGTATCAAACTATTGTATGCCTCTATTATTCTTCCTATGTGGCATATGCGAGGAGGCTTATTGGAAGTGACCAGGAGAAAACTGGTATCCTCTTAAAGCTGGGCTATTATCAGGAGCAGGAGGTGACCAGGGAGGAGTACCAGCACACAGCAGCCGGTATACTTATAGGAGATAAAAGGATGGTCCAGGATATCTGCTGAAAACATCTTTGGCTTATTTTCTAAGCCCTTAAGGTGAGGGTACAAAAAGAGGGAGGAGTGTACATTGCATGAAGACACCTTATCACTTTATATGGACTGTGTTGATTACATTCATATCATTATGGACTGTGTGTGATTCACGGAGCACGAGCACTTTATATTATGATTGGATTATTTTGTAATTCACTGTATTATGTTACACATATCATCCAGATTACTTTACAGCTTAGGTTGTATTGATTGTTGGTTAGGAGTAGCGCGGCACATTTATATACATGTGTTTCATTAAAGGTTCAAAGCTGGCAGCCATGGGTGGAAACACTGACTATGTGTGTGTTGTCTTACAGACACACAGTGAACATAGTAATGTTGAGGCTATTAAAAGTGCAGACATAGCATTTCTGTGCAGAGTTGCCTGGCCACTGTGCCTATTACACAGGCAGCTGTAGCAATTGACAGCTCTGTACTTAGTGACTCTGGACCTAAACTTTTTACAGGCTCCCTGGCACTGAAGAGGTTTGCCGGATAAGCCTGTGAAGGAGCTCAGTAACATTAAACCTGTGGTTTTATTAGGCTCAGTGTAATTGAGCTGCTCTGAGGATGGATTATCAGGTATGGAAAATCTGGCCTTATTGCTGCCCTCTACTGTGCCTCCATGAGTGCCACCCAAGGCAGCCGCTTCAATTGGACTCATGGGTGGTACTGTCCTGCAAGAAAGCCACAAATGTCTCCCATTCCAGACCTCCTCCTCTCTATACACCTATTAAGCTAAAAGACTATATTCTTGTGATTGAGAACTTAACTGGAGAATGATGTTCCCAAGAAACCCAATTGCTACCAACAAGTGAATAAACAGAAACTTGCATTAGTTAAAGGCTTTGTGTCATGTTTGACTGGGGTGTACATTTAAAGTGCATATGTGCAGTCCTTAAGTTAGGTATTCCCCTTTTTTATGTAATACCAGGCATTTCTAGGGAAGATAGGTAGCACTATACCCTTCTTGCATTCTACTTACGTTGAATTCCCAGGTGCACTTTAAAATTAAAATAATCCTTTGGGTTAATGGAAAGGCTGGAATTTTAAAGAGCATGGTGAATTCATGAAAATATGAAACATTTTGAAATATCCTTTACCACATTATATATACACAGCTGTAGATTTTTAGCAGTATCTCCTGTAGGTCTCATTTCAATTAAACTTCTGCCCTAGTTTGCTTTAACACTCACTTCTACTGTGTAAAACTCATGGCGCCCCAGCTTCTAAATCCCAAGAAATCTAAATTGAATCTAGCTTATTCTTTCCACACTGTTATTTACTTGTCATTTTCTTAAGCACTATGGACAATTTTATGAATTTGCATTTAAATCACTGTTGAACATCCCTGGGCGGTACTGCTGTGTTAAAATGGCTGAATAGGTGGAAATTAATTTTACTGCTTTAACTATATCCAGTAAACAGAGCCTAGACCTGCTACTATCTATGCCAGCCAATCCAGCACCCAACCTACGTTTATCTCTGGCAGCAAATCCAGTTAATAATTTCACCCAAGATACCCCACCCCTTTGTTTACATTATCCAGTAGAGGCTGGGGCATGTCAATTGCACTGGGTATGTGACAGGGAGCCCATAGTGTCAGTGGGTTTTGTTTTTCAGTGAACATCATTCATTATAGCACAACAAATGATCAAACAAATTGTCTATAAGAATGTGCATTAAATAGTGCTCCAAAAACAGTGTGACTGTAAGATCACGCTTCTCCCCTTAATTCACATACATGCAGCCACCAGGAGCCACTGTGTTGTATTAGTTTAAATAGCCTCCCTCCCTCATGCCATGTATACAGCTCTATTAACAATACAGATATTCTGGGTATGGGATAATATTTACAAAGGGTTGAAATGGCAGTATAATTGCCCATGCCACTCTCAGGTACATAATATTTCTCGCCTAAAAAATAAAACAAGGACTTCCTAAAGTGGACATCAGCAGACAGTCTGAGATTAAAAGACGTACTAAGAGGTGGTCTAGGTTCATTACAAAAACTAAGATTAAAATATGGAGCATATCCAGCAACTCCAGCATTTTGTAACCTCACTACCAAATTCCCCTTGCTCAATACACGATCTTAACCCATTGGAATGACTTATGGATTTCTAGAAGGCACCAAAGCACTATCTCTAACATATACATTTAGTGCTACCTCTGTAGGAGCCACTGGATAAAATGAGTCCTCTGATCTTTTGCCTCGACATTCTCAAGAACCTCAGCCTCTATGACACACCAGGCAGGGTTGCCAACCATCCATAAAGTGGGTTGGATGTGGTCTATGGCCAAAAAAATTGTTCCATCAAGTTTCCTATCATGGCATGGCATGGCAAAAAACACAACCTATCTAGGCATTATGATGAATGCCATGATAGGAAACTTGATGGAACACTTTTTTTGGCCATAGACCACATCCGTCCTCCCTGGAGCGGAACCAATATGGTCAGATCTATTTCCAAGCTTGAAACCAGATGGATCTTTGACATCAAATATTATCAGCCTTTTGGTCTTAATGTTGATTGTGATATAAACTGCTTCATTAGCAATTCCTAGATTCCTGTTCGTTCTGCTTTGTAGTTTTTTTTTCTTAAAATATACTTTTTTATACATTTTAATACAATTTTATTCCATGTCAATATTATTTTATTTATCTAATTATGATCAATATACTTTTTATTTTCTTTTTTATTTACCAGTAATATTGTTGCTTATTTCATTATTTTTCTATAGTGGTTTAATGGATCTCGCACTCTCTTCGGCCCCTTCCCCCTTCCTCTCTGGACTACAATGTCTTAACATACCTTCCACTTATATTTTTCGTCTCTCCAATAAATATTATCACCACTAGATGGCAGAATCGTTATACAGCTTACTACTTCCTGTTTATTTCATTCATCCTCATTGCGGCCAGTTGTTAAAATGGCGACGCTGTTCTCTACCATATACATTTTTCCATTGCCAGTAGTTAAAATAGCGCTGGAGGAGTATATAACCACCTAACGTAATGACAATGGCACCTGGCCAATCCCCAGACGACGTCCTATTGATGACGAAACACGTAGGGTGGAGCCTATGGTGGTGACGTCATTATGTTTTTTCCTATCGAGACGGTGGATGGCTTGTTTTGATTCAGGAAGTAAAATGAGGCTCGTGGAGACACCGCGACTTTCATATATCCACTTTGTTCGATTCGCTGATATTTGAACTACTACATTGTAAGTGCCATACTTATCTTTTATTAAACTCATTTTTATTTTTGACATATTACACTATTTTTATATTTTTGAGCAACATGATCCACTAGCTGGCGACATTAGGAATCATCCCTTGGAGGCTTCAATCACCATCTAGGTTTTGGGGAAACCACTAAATCCCTATGCTGGGCGAGACTGCCATAGCAGTCATCGCCATCTGGTAGACAGAAGGAGGAGGAGCTACGCCCTGACGTCACCGCTGAGTCCCAGAAGTATACAGGCTTTGTATAAGCCGGCCGGCTAATCTTATAAATGCGTTTTTTTGTTTTTTTTTTAATCTTTATTTATCATTTTCCAATACAAAACATTTCCCATCGGGGGCATACCAATAATACAAATCATTCTATGAGTTCAGAGAATAGACAAACTAGCTCCCCACAACCGCCCCCTCCCCACCTCCCTTCCCCTACCCAACCCTGCGGGATGTATTTCGGTAGGTGCTAATCGCGACTTACTTGCTCCCTCCTCCATGGACAACCCTTCCTTGTTGTACCCTTTTTATATAATCTCCTTTAAATAGGACCATGATTTTTTAAATTTAAGCCAACCTGCCCACTTCCCCCTATGCTCCATATCCTCATCCGGTTCCATACCCCGCCGGTCTAAGCACTCAACGTTGAATATTTCGTTAATGTCGAATAGCCAGTCTCGCGTTTTAGGACTTGACGGGTTCAGCCAATTTAAAGCAATCTGTCTCTTGGCCGCATCTAATATTATAGGGAGCAAGGAGGTTTTGTAACTCTTGCCTGAATCCTGAGTGCCATGGAAGAGGCAGGCCCATGGGTCTTCCTCGATTTCCCTCCCCGTGAATTCTTTTGTCAAAGACAGGATTTTTTTTCAGAAGACCTTAATGATGGGGCATTCCCACCAGATATGGGCCATTGTGCCCAAGGTTGGGCATCCCCTCCAACAGGTGTTGCCCTTTGTCCCACCCATTTTACTTACTCTGTCTGGGGTGGCATACCATCTTGCTAGGACTTTATAATGAATTTCCGTTCTCCTGTTGTCTAGTGCTGAGTGGTGGACCAAACTCAAAATTTTTCCCATCGTGTTCCTGTTACACAGTGACCCCAGTTCCTGCTCCCACCTTTTAATGTAAGGAGGCATCGCATCCTCCTGTTCCGCCCCCAGTATTCTATAAATTTGGCCAATGACACCTCCTGGGAGCTCCTCCGTACAGAGTTTCTCCAGGGGTCTAAGCTCTTCCATACTTCTAAGAGGCTTCGGTAGTTTTCCAATAAAATGGGAGAGCTGGAAATACCTCCACCTATCCATCACCCAGAGTTCTGATTCTCTACTCAATTCCGTGAAAGTGCAAATTTTCCCCTTGTTAATAAAATTTTTCAATTGGATAGAGTCCTCTTTTAACCAATTCCCTCCCACCGCCCTCATCCCTGGTTCAAAAAATAAATTGTTTTTCATATATAATAACGGTGAATTATATGACCATTTGTGTTGAGTGTGAATTCTATCCCAATATTTAAAAGTGTTTTGAGTTAATAAAGAGGTGTTGGTGCTGAATATTCTAAATTTTGGGGATTCCATAGTGAGTGTGCCAAATTATTATTACTTAAGGAGAACTCGATGTTCACCCATCGCTTATCTGTCCCTTTCTTACTCCATTCTATAACCCGTGAGAGCACTACGGCAATGTAATACCTATTAAAGTCTGGTGCTGCTATACCCCCTTTTTTTTTCCCTCTACTCAATGTTGCATAGGAGATACGAGGTTTGTTGCCACCCCAGACAGCCTCACTGATTAATTTCCTTAAAACCCTCAGGAAGTACCTTGGAAGGGGAATCGGCAACAGTTGAAATTTATACAAAATTTTCGGAGCAATCATCATTTTAACTGCGTTCGCTCGCCCAAACCATGAGAGCGGCCTAGACCGCAGTCTTCTTACCTCTTGCCTGATTTCGTCTAATAATGGGATGTAGTTTCTTTGAAATAGCTCTTTAATGGAGTTGGCTAGCTTAATTCCCAAATACTTGATCTCCTTTTTCCAGGGAAAGGGGAACACTGAGGCTAAGTGAACTTCTTCCTGCTTAGTTAGACTAATGTTTAGGATTTCGGACTTGCTGGGGGGTTAATTTTGAAATTAGAAACTTCTCCGTATGATCTAAGGATTCAAAGCACGTTAGGGAGGGTTACTCTAGGATTTGAGACAAAAAATAGTACGTCATCAGCAAATGCTGCCAGTTTATGCTCCTCCATTCCCACCCACACCCCATTACAGTCAGGGCTGTTCCGGATGGAGGCCAGAAGAGGTTCAAGGGACAGGACAAACAGGAGGGGGGAGCGCGGACACCCTTGCCTTGTTCCATTTATCATTCCAAAAGATTTTGAAATGGCCCCATTCACCCTTACAGCTGCTGTTGGACTACTGTATAGGACCTTGATCCAGGAGATAAACCTGGACCCGAACCCCATAACTTCCAGTGTGTTCAGCAGGAACCCCCAGTCTACCCTGTCGAAGGCCTTTTCGGCATCTATCGACAAGAAAAGAACTGGGGGTCCCCTGCATCTACAAAACTCCGATAGCAGCACCGCCCGTACCCCGTTGTCCCTGCACTGTCTTCCGGGGACAAAGCCAGACTGGTCCGGGTGCACCAGGCCGGCCATATATCCCTTTAGTCTATTCGCCAGGACCTTGGCGTATAGTTTTACATCCGCGTTTAGCAGAGAAATGGGCCTGTAGCTTGAACACAACCTGGTATCCTTCCCTTCTTTCAATATTAGAGTTATCGTAGCGGACAGTGCCTCGCCTTCCATCTCACATCTGGTGCCCAGGTCGTTCCAATATTGACATAACCTGGGGACCAGTAAGTGTTTCATTTTCATTAAGTAGGTGGTAGAGAAACCATCTGGACCTGGACTCTTGCCCTTCGGGGAGTCTCTTAGAGCTGCCAAGATTTCCTCTTCCTCAATTGGTTTATCCAAGAGATCCTTATCCTCCCCGGGCAGCACCTTCAGACCTGCATCTTTTAGGAATCCTCTGCTCCTTGTGAACCGGGCACTGACCTCCCCCCCCTTTTGTCCTAAAGAGTAAAGATCAGCGTAGAATTTTCTAAACTCGTCAGCCATACCTTCGCTAGTCACAATCTCTTTCCCTCCTGTACCATTTATTTTCTCGATGAAATTCCGCCCTCTTTTTTTCCTGATTAATCTCGCCAAGTGTTTGCTAGATTTGTTAGCCCATAAATATTTATCTCTGGCTATTAAATTGATGGATCTCTTAGCCTCCAGCTCCATCATGTCCCTCAGCTCCTCCCTCCTGGCAACCATTGCACGGTAGCTGTCCTGATCCTGCCCTTTGGACTTTTTATGTGCTTGTTCCAGATGGAACAGATCCGCTATCAGTTTTTCCCTTTTTTCCTTCCTTTTCTTTTTGAGACCTGCTCCTATAGATATAAGGATCCCTCGGATATAGGCTTTGTGCGCCTCCCAAAGAATAGATACCTCACCCGTATCATTTATATCGAAAAAAAGGTTCACCTCGTTCTGGATCCGATCTAACACTTCGGGATCCTTGAGCAAGTCTTCATTCAGCTTCCACGAAAAAGAGCTTCGCCCCACCTCTGGGAGCTTCAGCCTCATCGTAACAGGTGAATGATCAGAGAGGGTTGTTGTTTCGATTCTGGTTTCTGCGACCGCCTCCAACAGACTGTGGTCTACAAAAATATAGTCCAGCCTGGAGTAGGTCCCGTGCACAGGGGAGAAGAAGGTGTAATCCCTCTCTTTAACATGTTGTACTCTCCACACATCCATTAACTGGCTGTGGAATAATTTCCGCCTAATAGCTCCTAATGACACCTTCTTTATCCCCTGACGTACTGTCCAGAACGGGGTCCAAGCAAAAATTTAAATCCCCTGCCAGGACCACCTCCCCCTCCCCAAATCCCATCAGTTTCTCCAGCACTTGTCCCAGGAAAGTGGTTAGACTTCTATTCGGGCAGTACACATTAGCCAACGTAAACATTCTTGTGCCTATAGAAACCCTTAAGAAATATATAACGACCTTCAAGGTCTGTTAATCTGTCCCTTACTGAGAAGATCGATGCCTTCGACAGCCCTATGGCCACTCCTTTAGACCCCCTATCGGGGGAGTCCCCATAGAACCATTGAGGGATCTTTGGGGAAAACAGCCTGACCCCTGTGTCAAGGGTCAGATGGGTTTCCTGCAGGAAAACTATGTCCCCATGTAGGAGACACAGTTCCCCCAATATTTTATGTCTTTTCCTGGGTGAGTTCAACCCTTTTACATTATAAGATATGAATTTGATCTCAGGCATAGTTAATGGTGTGAGCGTTTACCTCTATGCTCTGCACCCCACAAACACATCCCGCCAGCCCCCTCCCACCTCCTATCACCTCCCCTCTTATGACCCTCCTTCCCTCAAACCCCCCCTCCCCTCCCCCTCCCCCCGACCTACTACCTTCCCCCTTGTACCCACTCCACCCCCTTCCCACCTCCCCCTCACACCCGCCTCCCCCCCTCCACCCCAAGGAGGGGTTCTTCGCCGAAAGCCCGCCCGTGTGGAGATACACCCATTCCACACTGCGGTGCTTCTCCCTCAGGGGGTGAGCTCCAGCACTGGCGTTCAGCGCCTGTCCCTCCCAGATAGGGGGAGACACAGGAGATGGAGGCTCGGGACGTCCCCGCCCCGGGGCGCTCCCCCAATCGCCCCACAACCCCTCCCACACAGGCTTTATGCAAGTTATTTTATGTTGGTTAAGTGAGACCTTCTAACCGTCCGCCTACCTCCTCGCTACTTTGAATTCGCTAAGAACTAGGGTCCATGATACGTAAGTCCTCGTGCTCCAAGGATAGACGCCCCCCTGGTGGGCCGAGAGGGGCGAGGGGGGGGGAGGGGAAGAGAGGAGAGGCGAGAGAGAAAAAAAAAAAAAAAAGGAGAGAATGGGGGAAGAAAAACCCCCGTCCCCCCCCCACTCTCTCCCCTCCCCCCCACCGCCCCCCCCAGCACCTATAACAGATCAGGGACAGGAATGCCCAAGTTGTTACAGAAGTCCTGCATTTCTTCCATGTATCTCATTCTGTAGGATCTTCCATCTTTGGTAACTATCAGGGATGTTGGGAACCCCCAACTGTATTTTAAGTTAGCCCTCCTGAGTTGGTCCAAAATTGGTCTCATCCGTCTTCTCCTCTCCAAAGTACCCGCTGAAAGGTCAGCGAATATCTGCAGATCCTTGTTTTCAAATTTTAATGGAGGGGCCCCTTTTAATTTCTTCCAGATTTTTTCTTTGTCTTCATATTGATGAAATTTAATTATAACATCTCTGGGGGTGTCTTGCTTTATATGGGGGGGCTTCCTTATTCTGTGGACCCTGTCGATCCCAAGAGCTTCATCTTCTCGCCTGCCCAACAGGGGGTTGAAAATCTTCCTCATCTTCACTGCCAGATCCTCGTTTTGTTGTTCCGGGATAGATCTAATGCATAAATTTTGTCGCCGGCTCTGATTCTCCTGTTCCTCTAGTCTGAACGACAGTACGCGGTTTTCATTTTGCATCTTCCTGACCTGTTCTTTTAGGTCTGATATGTCTTTAGCTTGAATGCCAGAGGCCTCTTCAGCCTCCTCTACTCGGCGAAGAAGATGTCCCATATCAGAGCGAACATTTAAGATCTCCTCTTTTATCACGCTTTCTAGTTTTTTTTCCAGTTTAGCAAGCATTTCACTCATGTCTGATTTACTAGGCACCAGGGCCATGATTCTTTGCTCGTCAGCCGCGCTATATGCTGGCGCCCCCTCCGAATCCGGCTCTTCGTGAGTTCTGTCGCCCTGTCCCCCCTTTTGTTTCTGTTGCTCCTTCTTCTTAGTACCTGGATGTTTCGCCTCCATTCCTGGGCTCTTTGCACTTGCTTCTTTTAGATATTTTTGAATGGAGCTAGTGTTTAAACTCTCTCTTGAGTTGTGGGGTTCCGCTGATCTTGATGACCGGCCTCTCATAATTCGTCCCTTTCCCGGTTTTCCCCTGTTTATGGTTTAATGAGACGCCGCCTCACAATGCCAGCTCTGTATGCTTTTCTGTTTAATAATCCCCGCCCTCCCTCGGTCAATAGGGGTGAAGGGTTTGCATTATCCCTGGGGGTTGTAAAAAGTCTCTGTGGTGGGTATGCCGTTTTCTTCCCCCTTCCAGGCCAACAGTCGCTGGGAAGGGTTGCCTTATGACACTTCTCTTATCGGTTCCTACCCCAACCCGTGAATCGTGCTCGGGAGTGAGAGACTGGGCCCCTAGCGGCAAGGGAGTGGCTGGGGCCGGGCAGTCCCTGCAGGGGGGCACGATCGACAGATGCTGAACCACTCAGCTAAAATGTCCGCTTCTGACTAATGAACGGGGGGGTAAAGCCGGCAGGGCCTCCGTACTCCAGTCCTTTTTGACCTGTCCTTGGGCTAGGATAACAGTGCCCCCTGATTACGTGCGTTTTCCAGACCCCCCTATTTGACACCAGGTGCTCCAGAGTGAGCCCGTTAAGATTGTGCCCAGGATTTAAAAGTTATTGAGCGGTGGAATCAACAGTGGGATCAATAAAGCATCTCCTACCTGTTTCTTCCACCCGAACAGTTGAGCGATGTAGAGGGTCTCCTGCTTGCCCGTCTTGCTTCCTTTTGCAGCGCCCAGCGCTCGCTTCAGTCTGGGGGCCGCAGCTCCGCTCTGTGGCCTCCCCGGCCAGGACTCGTGGGGTAATTATTCTGCCGGTGGTTCGCCGCTCCAGGCGGTGTACATCAGGGAGGGTGCACCGAGGACAGCCTTCACTAGGTCCGTAACGGAGGGGCACTTCAGGGCTGCTGCAGCAAGTTGCGGTGGTGGGGGGGAGTGGGACAGATGGGGAGCCGGGCGCTCGTACCTAAACCGGCCACTCGCGGTCTCTCACCCCGCGAGGCATCACCTCGGCTTGTTGGCGTCCCTTCTCACAGCTTCCTGGAGCCGGCGCTGGGCTCCTCCCCTGTGCTGACGTCTTATACATGCGTTTTAACTCTCCTTTTGATGTAAGTTGCCACCTGTTTTTATACTATAATAAATGTAACAGGTTTACACTATGTAGAGTCTTTTTGTTTTTCTGGCATAATACTGGTTCCTGCCGATCCTGTCTGCGGACCACCTTTGCTGACACTTTGGAGACCAGGGCTTGCCAGAGGGATCCCGGGCTGGGGTTGCAGCCATCCATCTTGTGTGGTCCCCTGTAATAAGGGACCAACATGTTCTGGTAAGCGGCAGTATTTTTTCAATGGTGGAGGAGACTTTCACATTTCACTAGCCACTTCGGTGTGAACTTTCACCACCTATCACTGTGGATTCACCCTCCTTTGGAAACTAATGGAATATGTGACGTTCACTTATACAGACGTTTTTTTTAATGGATTGATTTTGTATCATTTCAAAATATTCACTTTTACACTTGGTATATAATCACGTTATGGGTTACCAGATACACCTATTGAAATTTGTAGATATCAATATGTATCATTAATTATTGGTTTGATATTCACGCAACATTTGTTTGGTCTTAATTTTTGCAAATCTCATTGCTTAGCGCAACTTTTTATTTTATTTATACATAGGTTTGGTGTAGTATAACACTTATAGTCGCAGCTTTTTTATGTTTTTTACTTATAGCGCAGTATTTCTTATATATCTAAGCAGAATAATATATCACTTTGGGTGTGCGGAGCCGGATGCACTACGCTTATTGTGTGTGAAAATTGTATATCTTCTATTTTTCATGGATGGACTTTAAACAGACACTCGTGGATTTTTTTATGTGATGGGACTCTGCTTTAGTTTTTTCTTTTTTTCTTTTTCTTTTTCATTTTGTCTTTCACAATAATTTTTCTGATCATAATTATTCTAGCGCTGTATCCACTCTTTACAACATATACTATATGCTAATCTACCTCTAGCAACTAATAGCTGACAGTTATATAATTAACTTGAGCTAATTAACTGGCCACTTAAACCAGCCTAGGTGGAGGGGACACGATACTAGCAGACAGATAGACAAAAACAATAGGTGACTCGGTTAACAATGGGAGAAATACACGCGACACATAAAACCATAAACGGATTATATTAGGATACCGCAGAATCAGGTTACTTTGAGCTGATGATATTAACATCTGTTTTGAGTCTCACAGTCTGAAGCAGTCATTAGTGGTAATGGGGCATCTAGGCCTAAACATGGATCCCAGGCCTAGATTCCCAGAGTCTGTATATTTTGGGGAGACATGAACTTGAATCAGAAACAAGACCACTCCAAGGGTCTTCCAGGCATACACATTCCAAAGAGTAGTGTTCGCTTAAAAGCCAGGGCCCATAATCAGTGGGTAAGAGGCCACCCTGCAGTCCCCTCCAAAAGCCCCTTGGCTGGGTCTGTCACAACTTGCAATGAAGCAGCACTGTCTACTCAGGGGCAAAAAATGGATACATGTAGTATGCATGCATACTGGACTTGAAGCAAAAAAAAAAGAATACATGCATGCATATGGAGCAGTACTTCTGGGGGCAAAAAAATGGATACATGCATGCATATGGAGCAGTAGTGCACTACTGGGGGCAAAAAAAATTAATACACACACTGCACCCATTGCATATTGGAGCAGCACTACTTGGGGCAAACAAAGAATACATGCATGCATATGGAGCAGCACTACTGGGTGCAAAAAAAAATAATATATACATCATGCATGCATATGGAGCACCACTGGAGATTGAATAATGAACAAATGCAATTAAATGGAGCAGTCTATGGGGTCAATGACTGCAATGGAGCACCAACAGCTATACTATCATGTTTGGTTTTTCTCCCTCTTCCTCTTTGTGCCAATAGGTTGTTTCTCCCTAAATTCCCAATTATGCCACTGCTTTTACCAGCCTGTTCTAGAACTGCCACCTTCCCTGCTGCCTGCTGCCCTCCTTGGATCAAAGGAAGTGTACGAAACACAAGCTCAGCTGTCTGCCACTACAAGTACCGCCTGCGGCTGCAACTCCTGAAGCAAGGTAAGTGAATACACAATTTGCTGAGGTGTGTTTTATCAAGAAATTATGTGCTGTAGGCTTATGTTTGTCTTTCTTCTTCTCCCTCTCTGTGCTGTTCTCCTGGACTCACAGTCATGAAACTGCTATTGCTTAGCCACTGGCCCTGCTGACCCCTGTCTTCTACCCTGATCACCACTTTGCTGAATCCTGTTCTCCTCCCTACAGGCTCCTGTTCTCTGCTTTGCTGACCCCTGTACACTCCCCCCATGCGGTCCTCCAATTCTCTGCTCTGCTGGCCTCTGTACAATGTCCTACAAACCGCTGACCCTATCCTCTGCCTTGCTGACAACCTCCCCTCCCCATCCACTGCCCCTCGTTATTTTTTTACTTCACCCTCACATCAGACAGGCCAGATTTGGTCCTGGTGCTGAGTCGGACACACCAAGCTACCTGCTCTTATTTTGCACTGGTAATTAACCAGCTAGTTGGCATTGTGAAGTTGGCATTTTTTTTTTGTAGCTGGCACTTTCTTTAAAGAAATGTTTAGACACTATGCTCAAAAGGTTGCCTATCCCTACTCTAGCTGGAGCTTAAAGTGGTTGTAAACCCTGTACTACCACTTTTACCTACAGGGAAGCCTATAATAAGGCTTCCCTGTAGGTACCGTTAATTTACTCCTAAACTTGCAATGTTTAGGAGATATTCACTGTATACGCATGTGCAGACATAATTGGCACATGCGCACTGAAGAAATAGATCACTCATGCCATTTCTTGCACGGAAGTGACGTCATTGCAGCTCCATCACAGCGCCTGAGCCCGCAAACCCGGGAATAACTCCGGGAGACATGTTGCAGGTCACAGTGGTGTATGGGGACCGCTGCAAGAGCTTCATTCTAAGGTACGTATTTCATAATGAGCTAGTTTGCAATGCATTATTCTCTTGCAGGCTGTTTTTTTTCTGGGAGTTTACATCCACTTTAAAGTAGTTGTAAAGGGAGAAGGTTTTTATTTACCTTAATGCATTCTCTGCATGCAGCTTTCCCCTCAGCCCCCTTATACTTACCTGGAACTGATTCAGCGATGTGTACAAGAGCAGAGGCTTTTTCATCTCTCTTCCTCCTCATTGGCTAAGGCACAGCGGTGGGAGCCACTGGCTTCTGGGACTGAGACCTGCTATATGTGTCAATGGTCAAGGTGGTCAGACTGGGGCTTAGGAGTGAGCACGCATGAGTGCTCTATAGCAAGCGGCTTGCTATGGGGCACCTTGCGGAGGGGAGGAGCCTGGAGCGCCAGCAGGGGACGCAAGAAAGAGAGGATCGGGGCTGCTCTATGCAAAACCGTTGCACAGAGCAGGTAAGTATAACATGTTTATTATTTCACTTAAAAAAATGAGCATTCAATTAGAATCACTTTAAACAGGACAGTGGACCCCCCCCCTGCCCAATGTGACATCAGTGGACCAATCACCACTGTTGCCACATGTTTAGCACTACCCCTGTGGGGGTCGCTGAGTAAAGATTTCCCTGGGCCTCCTTCTAATTATCCTGCAGCCAGATGCTTGGGTATTTTCACCCTACCAGGTGGACACTCATCCGCTCATTATCCAATGACCAGTCTAGGGGATTTCATATTTGTTACAGCGGAGCTCATAGAAAAGCTGCCTGCACCGGATAGGGTACAACCAGACCCTGCTTACCAATGAATGCAATATTGAGGTGGTGCTGCGCTAATCTTAGTACTGAGCAGAAAACTATATTAAAGTGATAGTGCTAATAAAGTATGGTGCTAAAATAAATGCACTAAAGCGTAAATCGCAACTACTAGCGATGATAAAAACAAAAGTTATAAATAGTCTGTGATCAATCCTACAAAAAACAATTGCAAGATAAATTAAAAGTGCAGAGTGCAAACACAATAAACACAATTGGCCTCAGTGAATATCCATAATCAGGAAATTACAGTGTGAAAATATCAAGTGCAAAATGCTGTAGGAATAGACCTTCCTATATAAAGTGCAAAATGTACAGTGTGAGCAGTATAGTCTTGTGCGTAGCATGCACACAACAGGGATGCAGAAAAATCAAAGTGACTCATGCAGTAACAGATCCACGTGACTAGTAATAAGTAATATCCAAATAAAACCGTAAGTGAACATATGAAAGTCCTCCTTCACAAGGTGAATCGGCTTCCTGGCATGCACATATTGCAGTGAAGTGCTTAGATGGATATAAAATAGTGTTCCTCTTCGTGTTAAACACACACTAGTAAGTAATGACCCCTTACCTTAAGGTAATGGGGTAACAGCATAAGACCAGTGTTGGGAGTAGTATCCTTTTTCTTCTATGCTCGCGATCCTAACACAGGAACTTAATCCCTCAGGTGGTACAGGCGGCACACAATAGAAAAAAGGAAGGTTCCAGATAGCGTAATATTGTCAGGCTAAAACTTGATTTTATTAACACAATCATGGGTACTCACATAGCAACAATGAAAAAATGGCTTGTCCCCAACGAGCCGCGAGCTCGTAAGCTTCATTCAGCATAAGGTGCTTGTCCCGTCCCTACGCGTGACATCACACACCATGTGACTTCATCAGGGGATACATGGAGGCACAGTAAATGTCTTTAAATAGCTGTCTCATAGACAATAATGGGCGGCCATTTTATTGTAGTCCCCTGAAAGCTAACATAGCGGCCATCTTCCCGACGATCCACGGGCGCGGCCATTGTATTGGTTATCAGCTGTATAGCCATGCGACCGTGAATGGGACTATGCATAGCAACGTCGGCTACCTGTTGGTAGCCTATAGGCGGACCAAGACGTTTACACCAGCTGTCAGCAGAGGAGGAAAGGAGGAAAAAATAAAAAATTGCCATCCTTTGCTGTATTGCAAGTTACCCAGGATAATTTAAAAACACCTACAAAGAGGAAATACTAAAAAACTGGATAAAAAATAGAATAAAAAATATATTGCTAAGATATATATGAGATTTTATAGGGGCAGAGATAGAGAAGACAGAAAAAAAAAAAAAAACGATCAGAAGGGAAAAGCCTTAATGCTGACATGAGCAGACATAGCATGTACAGAGGTAGGAAGAACCCACCTCTGCACATAGCTAGCTGTCATACAATGATATCAATGAGCAGGAGGCCATACAATCAGCTTGAGAATAAACATAGACAAAATTAAGGATAATAAACACAGTGATCGCAAGGGGAAAATTAAGGGGACACTAGGCAAATGTATAATACACAAGCAGATGTATAATCCAACAAAAAATAAACAAACCATATCCGATTAATTAGAAAATGTAGGGACTCTTGGAAGCATACTACGAATGAGGGTTAAAATGCGGGTAAGCCAAAATGCTAAAAGTAAAACACTAGGCAAAGGTTATAGGGTGGCTTATAAAAAATAATCTAAAACCATAATAAATAGTTAAAAATATCAGAAATCGCTAAGGAAACAGTTAAGGTCGAATTCGATATTCAGGCCCCTGGGCGAAAATGTGTCTAAAGTAAAAATCCATTTGGATTCCAACTGGCTCAGGGTCATCACCTTGTGTCCCCCCCCCCCCCGCCAGTGTCTAATGTATGGTTCGATACCCCAGAACTTCAAATGGGTAGGATCCCTATTGTGACATAACAAAAAATGTTTAGATACACTGTTTGTCGTAACCGTTTATAATATTTTGAACCTGCTCTTTAATTCGCACTTTGAGGGGTCTTTTAGTGCGACCTATGTATTGAAGGCCGCAGCTGCACTCCAGGGCATATACTGCCCCTTCAGTGTTGCAGCAGATAAAATTTTTTACCTCATAGGTGTCTCCCGTACTTGTAGATGAGAAATTAAATATCTTTTCATTTGGACGTTTGGTTCTTAGACAATGCGAAGCATCTTTTACATGGGAAAAACGCGTTTCCAGTGAAAAAGGTAAAGGTCTTCTTAGGTGGATCTATGACGTTTTTCACCACTATATCCCGGATCGCTGGTGCCCTTTTATATATAAACCTATGGTTTTCAGATAGGGTATCTTGTAGCTGTTTGTCTGCCAACAAAATGTACCAATGGTGTCTAATAATCCTTTCTATTTTCTTATGTTGTACACTAAAATCTTGGAGACAAGCCATTTTTTCATTGTTGCTATGTGAGTACCTATGATTTTGTTAATAAAATCAAGTTTTAGCCTGACAATATTACGCTATCTGGGACCTTCCTTTTTTTTATTTCGTGCCCCCTGTACCACCTGAGGGATTAAGTTCCTGTATTAGGATCGCGAGCATAAAAGAAAAAGGATACTACTCCCAACACTGGTCTTATGCTGTTACCCCATTACTTTAGGTAAGGGGCCATTACTTATTAGTGTGTGTTTAACACGAAGAGGAACACTATTTTATATCTATCTAAGCACTTAACTGCAATATGTGCATGCCAGGAAGCCGATTCACCTTGTGAAGGAGGACTTTCATATGTTCACTTACTGTTTTATTTGGATATTACTTATTACTAGTCACGTGGATCTGTTACTGCACAAGTCACTTTGATTTTTCTGTATGCCTGTTGTGTGCATGCTACACGCAAGACTATACTGCTCACACTGTACATTTTGCACTTTATATAGGAAGGTCTCATCCTACAGCATTTTGCACTTTTTGATATTTTCACACTGTAATTTCCTGATTATGGATATTCACTGTTAAACACAATTGTGTTTATTGTGTTTGCACTCTGCACTTTTAATTTATCTTGCAATTGTTTTTTGTAGCATTGATCACAGACTATTTATAACTTTTGTTTTTATCATCGCTAGTAGTTGCGATTTACGCTTTAGTGTGTTTATTTTAGCACCATACTTGATTAGCACTATCACTTTAATATAGTTTTCTGCTCAGTACTAAGATTAGCGCAGCACCACCTCAATATTGCATTCATTGGTAAGCAGGGTCTGGTTGTACCCTATCCGGTGCAGGCAGCTTTTCTATGAGCTCCACTGTAACACATATGAGCGCAGGAATAATCATATACATTTTTGCACATATACATTCCACCAATTCCCGCAGCAATCATGGATGTGTTTTCCTATATGGAAAAAGGAAAGTAAATCTAGAAGAAGTCTTTAATACCACAAATGTGAATACCAATAGAAATCTAGATCTGGAAAGTCTGATGAGAAAGTTGGGACATAATATGGAAAAAAAAAGGTGAGCCTATGGTGGGATATCTGCACCTTTGAAACATACCTTAAAGAAAATATAGTCCCGAAAAGACTAAGATGGGATATACCCCCAAATGATGGCCTAACAGACCAAGAGTCAAACGAAGAATGGTTTACATTTTTTAATGATTAAGGCCAAAACTATTGAGCTTCCTGTTAGAAAGAAAACAAAGAAAAAATAAAAGAATAGACCAGAACATTTATGAAATAAAAGAGGAATTGGAATCACATAAAGAAACAGCTGAGTTTAAAACTCTAACGACACAACTGAATAAAGATCTTATAAAAAAGGACAGAGAAGTCCAACAGAGAAAGAGCAAGAAGCATATTAGGGACACAAATGACTTTCGCAATGACCAGGTTTTTAAATGGTAAAGCCAAATAGGCAAAACTGATAATTTATCTACATACTCTACACCTGAGAAAACAGTGAGGGTTTACTCACAACAATCTAATGAACAACCTGGGCCAATTATTCAAAGCACAAGTTACCAGGCCCCGAGAGAGGGAAATAGGGGTATGACCCCAAGACACCGGGATTACGATGAGAGAAATACTGAATATCACCCACATACTCCATATCGAGCTGATAGAAGACCTCAGCATAATACTCGGACACCACAAAATGGAGCAAAAAAACCCTATTACTGGAGAAACAACAGGAAGTCCCCAGAATAAGAATAATTGGTATAAACCACCATACAATCAGAGAGATCACACAGGACTACCGCATGAATATAGGGATCAGAGGAGACCTATATATGAATATAGGGATAACAGGGAACCGACATATGAATATTACGGGTCAAGAGATAGGAGCCCTACCCAAGAATATGGATATGGTGAAAGGAGGGGCCCACCACAGAGAAATTACCGGCAGAATGAACGGAGTCCAATACCAATGTATAACCACTATGCCCCCCTAATGAATAGAGATGAAGAAGAGAGACAAGTTAGACAATATCCCCTACAATATGCGGACCAAGATTACAACAGGCCTTTTTTAGACAGGGGCAGGGAAAATCACCCACTGAGAAATCCAGACGAGACGCGAAACTCCAGAAAACGTCCAGAAAGGTGAGAAGATGGAGATCTGGCAAGAGAGAGCAAAAGAAAAAGGGAGTAAAAGGAGAGGGTATTTTTAATCTAAGTGGTCAGCAACTTACACACGAAGAGATCAGCGTTTTGGACAAAGGTCTGAAATATGCACCCACCAAGAACCTCGATAAATTTCAGACTTATATCGGGATCCAGAAATTCGTGAGAAAATTAAATATCTAGAAATATATTGCGGGGAACCCTTTTGGACATAGACATACAGATACGGTGAATGATGGCATTTTACATAGTACACTGAGGAATAAATCAGTTTTTAATCCACCCACCAAAGATAATAAACATATTGAGGTTTTTAAAAAAGTCGTCTTAGAAGAGATTAAGGATCTTAAGATCAAAAAGAAGGAAGAACCCAGTCATATTAAAAGTGGCATTCGAAAACTGACGAAAGGAGGGATATTGTTATCCGGCCAGCGGATAAGGGAGGTGGAATTGTTATCCTCTCAAAGAAGCAATATCACAACACTATGATGAATATGCTAGATGATGTCAACAATTACACTAAGCTACTTAGTAACCCTATGTTCAGGTGTAGAAAGGCACTTGAACAGGTTGTATATTTAGGGGTAAAGAAAAATATACTCAGTAAAAAAGAAGATAGATTTCTAATCCCGGATTCTTGCCATACACCGATTATATATTCACTACCGAAAATCCACAAAAATAGAACAAATCCACCACCTAGGCCGATAGTGAACGGTATTGATTCACTCACATCTAGGATGGGCCAATATATAGATGTCTTCCTACAACCAGCCGTCCAAAGTACAAAGGCATATCTCAGAGACACTAAACAAATTTTACAAATTATAGAGAATATCCCAAAAGAAGATAGATCATGGATTATGGCGACTGCAGATGTTTCATCTCTATATACAATAATACCCCATCATCAAGTTACCATGTATGCAGAGGAAGTTTTTGATCAAATGCCTGGACTTCAGCCTAAAGAACAACTATTTCTGGTACAATAAGACGTATTATCACCAACAGACTGCAGTAGCCATGGGAGCAAAATTTGCCCCGAGTATAGCTGGTCTCTTCATGGCACAGTGGGAGGAAGAAAATGTCTTTAATAACCGACCGGATGGACTGGCGATATATAAAAGATACATCGATGATATCTTTATATTATGGGAGGGCGATGGTAGTCAGCTGACCCTATTTCTTGAGAAACTTAATATGAACGATAGGAATATCAAACTGTCCTGGGACATCAGTGAGAATAAAGTAATCTTTTTGGACTTAGAGATCATACAAGAAAATTTTACATTTAGCACACAGACGCACCTTAAAAATGTTGACAGGAATAGTTATCTCCCAATAAAGAGCTGTCACCATAAAAATTGGCTTTTCAAGGTCCCAAAAGGTCAACTCATGCTGCTCAAAAGGAACTGTACCAATATAGATACTTTTCTAGAACATGAAAATGTATATGTTGAGTGCGCTACTCCCCTTGCAATACACCTCCCTGTTCAGTGTTTAACCTGCATGAATATCCTAACTACTAATATGTATACCAATCCCTTCAATAACCAAATATTCCATTTGCAAATATCAGCATGTAAACAGCATACAAAAAAGCATATATATAATTTTCCCCAAAAATAAAAATAATTAGTCCAAATTCATGTGCAAAGTGCAATGTGCAATGCAGCCTTCCTTTAGATCAATGTTGTTCGTGACTCATCGTGACAATTCCGCCACTGTCGTGACAAAAACCACCACCGTCTAGATTGGCCACTCACCAGCTGTCAGTGGACAATGCGCCTTTGGTTCATTAGTAGGGATAACCACTCCACCTGTATCGTGCCTTTGCTGACCCCAATGAGTATTATATGAGCCTTGTTATCCTCATAAAAAACAAACAGCGATCATTGCGCAATATATAAAAGCTGTTTATTGTAGCCAAGATTAAAAAAAAAAAATTGTTCACTCACATTTGGAAGTGCCCATAAGCCGGCACCAAGCTGTTCTAGCAGCTGATGGGTGTGGGTATGGTGTCGTTTGATTCCCGTGCCAGTGTGCTAGACAAGCCTCGTTCGCAACCAGCTTGCGCTCCACCCCTCGCTTTCGCCCGGTCCGGAAGTGATGTATTGACGTGACAAAAGAATCTCCCAGCAGCCTCTACGCATTTCGCATCATAGTATGCATCATCAGGAAGCTGCTTCTGATTGGTGTGTCACCCTATTTATACTTTACTTATCCGGAAATAGGCTAGCCGCCATTTTAACTAAGGGTCCTTGCCCACACTTACTCCTGTGTGTTTAGCATACACCTCCCCGGAAGTTTTTCCACCGCCATTTTGACTAAGGTTAACTACCCACTTATCTTGCTAGGATTTCCCCTCTCTCAGACTTCACTCTCCGTTATACCAAGATGTTACTAATTCCTTTCCCTCACCAGGGATCACCCATCTGGAGCGGCTGGAGAAGCTTTTACAATTACACAAGTGACATAATTATGCTTTCAATACAATTTTATCTAAATCCGAAATATAATAACACATTAAATATTTAAAATTTAATAGACCTACAAATAAAATCTTTTACTCTATAGTTACAAAAAAATTTCATTTGGACAAAAATAAACAACATTGAAAAATTATTCAAATAAATGAATTAAAAATAAAAAAATAAAAATAAATGAAATGAAAATAAAAATAAAATTTAAATAAAAATAAAGTAAAAAATAAAAATAAAAAACAAAAAGTACAAAAAAAATAAATAAAAAAAAAATAAAAAAATAAAAAAATAGAAAATAGAAATAACAATGAAAAAAAAATCCTAAATAAAAATAAAAATAAAAATAAATAAAAATAAAATAAAAATAAAAAATAATCATAAAAAACTTTGGGAAAATAATAACTAAAAATGAAATGAAAAAAATTTGTATACCAAAACAAAATAATGAAAAAGTGAAAAAAAATTTTTGAAAAATTTTTTTTTGAAAAAGGTACCAAAAATGTTTAATAATCCTCTAAATAACAATTGATATCAAGTTCCACATTCAACCCCAGTGGCCTCATTGTGTCTAATTTGAAAAGCCAATAAGTCTCATTCCTTGACACCTCCCTTCATATATTAATATTTCTCCAGTTTTTCTCAATTTTGTCTATCCCAAAAAACTTCAGATGTTGGAGGTTCTTTCCATGCACATTCCTAAAGTGTTTCGACACATTATGGTGTCTGAACCCTTATTTGATGTTTCTAACGTGTTCACCTATTCTTACTGAGAGTGCCCTGGTAGTTCTGCCTACGTACTGTAGCCCACAACTACATTCTAACATATGGGTGACGTGTGTGCTACAGCACGTAATTAATTTATCAATTGTATATTTCTGTTTATTTGAATTTGACTCAAAATCTATTATTCTCCTATTTTCCCTATTTGTGAGTCTGCAGGCCTTGCATTTGCTGCATCTGTAAAAACCTTTTTGATTGAAAAATGTAGACATAATTTAGGGTGGGTCCGGTACATTTTTTACTATCTGATCTCTAATTCTTTTTGCCCTTCTGTATATAAATGTCGGTTTCGCTGGCAACACCTTATTCAACTGTGGGTCACTACTGATTATAGGCCAATTTCTTTTGATAATTCCTTCCAATATTTTGTACTGTTTATTGAATGCTGTTATAACTGGTATTTTATCTTTTTGGTTATGAGTTCTATTTTTATTTTGTAATATAATCTCCCTATCCATATCAGCAACCATTTGATGGGTATGCTCCAGTTCATACCTATTGTAGCCCTTATCCACAAATATTTCTATTAAAATATCAGTTTGTGTAAAAAAATCTTCTGTTAAATCACAATTTCATCTAATCCTAATAAACTGGCCCTTAGGTATGGCCTTCTTCCACTGGGGGTGGTGGCAACTTCTTATTGGTATATAACCATTACGGTCAGTTTCTTTGAAGTGTGTTCTGGTGTTAAGTCTGTTTGAATTTTTGAAAATTTCTAATTCAAGGAAATTGATTCTATTTTGGTCCACATTAGCAGTAAATTTTATTTCATATTGGTTTCGACCTATGTATTGGACAAACCGATCTAATTCTTTTCGGCTGCCCTTCCAAACTATCAAGATATCATCAATAAATCGTTTGTATAACAGCAAGTGTGGCCAGCATCCCCCAAAAAACTCTTCCTCCTCCCACTTACTAAGGAATATGTTGGCCACACTCGGTGCATACTTATTCCCCATTCCCACCCCTTAATCTGTCTGTAATACTTGTGATTATAACAAAAAATGTATTACCCATGGCCATTCTGAGTCCTTCCAATATAAATCTTCTCTGTTTTAATTTGAGGTCTGACAAGTTTTTCATTGCCCATGCCACTGCTGCCAGGGCATCTGTTTGTTTTATGTTGGTGTATAACGACTCCACATCCAGCGTTACTAGTAATGTGGAGTCATCCACCTGAATCTGTCTTAGGGTATTAATTATGTCTTTGCTATCCTTAAGGAAGGCTTTACCCTCCCCTGCCATTGGTTGGAGGAATGCATCTAGGTATTCACCTAATCTGGAATGTACTGATCCAATGCCACTAATTATGGGCCTCCCTGGTGGTTTTGTTCTATTTTTGTGGATCTTAGGGACCTGGTATATTACTGGGATTACTGGAACTATAGATCCCCTCCTTTTTATTAATAATTCTGTCCGCTATACCCTTGTTCAAAAATTCTTTTAGTTTGGTTTTAAGTTCTCTATTCCGATTCTTTTTTAATAATTGATACATGCTAGTATCTGTTACCAATCTCTCCAAATCTGTATTATTATCTTGTTTGGTTAGAATAACTACCCCCCCTCCCTTGTCGGCGGGCCTTACCGCTATGTTTTTCCGTTTTTCTAATTTCTTTATTCCTTGCCATATCCTATCATTTATAGAGTTTTCTGGTTTGATCTTCTTAATTTCTTTCTCTACCATTCTTTTGAATACCTCAATATGCTGATTAGTATTGGATTTGGGGTTAAATGTAGACTTATTTTTCAATTGACTGTGTTTGTAAATGGTGTCACTCTGTTGCTTATTATTTTCTTGTATTTTTTAATCTTAGCTACAATAAACAGCTTTTATATATTGCGCAATGATTGCTGTTTTTTATGAGGATAACAAGGCTCATATAATACTCATTGGGGTCAGCAAAGGCACGGTACAGGTGGAGTGGTTATCCCTACTAATGAAGCAAAGGTGGGTAATTAACCTTAGTCAAAATGGCGGCGGAAAAACTTCCGGGGAGGTGTATGCTAAACACACAGGACTAAGTGTGGGTAAGGACCCTTAGTTAAAATTGTGGCTAGCCTATTTCCGGATAAGTAAAGTATAAATAGGGTGACACACCAATCAGAAGCAGCTTCCTGATGATGCATACTATGATGCGAAATGTGTAGAGGCTGCTGGGAGATTCTTTTGTCACGTCAATATGTCACTTCCGCACCGGGCGAAAGCGAGGGGTGGAGCGCAAGCTGGTTGCGAACGAGGCTTGTATAGCACACCGGCATGGGAATCGAACGACACCATACCCACACCCATCATTAGCTGCTGGAACAGCTTGGTGCTGGCTTATGGGCACTTCCAAATGTGAGTGAACAATTTATTTTTTAATCTTGGCTACAATAAACAGCTTTTATATATCACGCAATGATCGCTGTTTGTTTTTTATGAGGATAACAAGGCTCATATAATACTCATTGGGGTCAGCAAAGGCACGATACAGGTGGAGTGGTTATCCCTACTAATGAACCAAAGGTGCATTGTCCACTGACAGCTGGTGAGTGGCCAGTGGTGGAATTGTCACGATGAGTCACAAATAACATTGATCTAAGGCTGCATTGCACATTGCACTTTGCACATGAATTTGGACTAATTATTTTTATTTTTATTTTTGGGGAAAATTATATATATGCTTTTTTGTATGCTGTTTACATGCTGATATTTGCAAATGGAATATTTGGTTATTGAAGTTATTGGTACACATATTAGTAGTTAGGATATTCATGCAGGTTAAACACTGAACAGGGAGGTGTATTGCAAGGGGAGTAGCGCACTCAACATATACATTTTCATATTTTTCCACCCAAGGGTGTTTTTTTCTTTGAATGCAGCAACTCAGAAAAAAAAACATTTTTAAGATAACACTAATAATTATATTTATAAACAATACATATTTTTTTGCCCCGGTGACACTTATATTCATTCACTTTTCTAGAACAGGCTGAGAAGATTGGAGAGAGATTTACCTCAAAAGGCTATGATCGTCGATTTATCGATACTAAGAAGTATCAGAGATGAACCGGAAAGAATTAATTGAAGATAGGGCGACACAGAAACGTCCAATGGAAGGGGTACCGCTAATCCTAGATTTTAGTGTACAACATAAGAAAATAGAAAGGATTATTAGACGCCATTGGTACATTTTGTTGGCAGACAAACAGCTACAAGATACCCTATCTGAAAACCTTAGGTTTATATATAAACGGGCACCAACCATCCGGGATATAGTGGTGAAAAACGTCATAGATCCACCTAAGAAGACCTTTACCTTTTTCACTGGAAACGGGTTTTATCCATGTAAGAGATGCTTCGCATGTCTAAGAACCAAACGTCCAAATGAAAAGATATTTATCTTCTCATCTACAAGTACGGGAGACACCTATGAGGTAAAAAATGTTATCTGCTGCAACACTGAAGGGGCAGTATATGCCCTGGAGTGCAGCTGCGGCCTTCAATACATTGGCTGCACTAAAAGACCTCTCAAAGTGCAAATTAAAGAGCGAGCATGTTCAAAATATTATAAATGGTTACGACAAACATAGGGGGTCATTTACTATAGCGCTATGGCGCTAATTCGCGCAAATTGCCGCGAATTAGCGCTAATTTGTGACAATTTAGCGCGAATTAGCGCTAATAGCGCTAATTCGCGCTAAAACGGTATTCACTATAGCGCTGGTGAGAAAATACTCCCAAAATCGAATTTACTATAGCTCCCTGAAACTAAATAGCGCCCAAACCCTTACTCTGCTAAAACCTGGAGAATTGCACATGGAAATAATGTTTAGAGCATGATATAATTGCCTAAATGGTACTGAAATATGCGGTATATTATTTAAAGATTATATGCTTTTAAACTGTGTGAAAAAGTGATTTCTACACTGAAATATCTTTAAAAGTCTGAAAAGTGAAAAATTCCCCGTTTTGGACAACTAGGTGCCAACACAACTGAGCATGCTCAGACCTGAAAATAACTCTCATTTTAACTCAAGTGTCTTTTTTACCCGGAGCTATAGTAAATACCAAAATGAGAGCTAATTAGAGAGCACTTTTTGGGAGTTAAAATCTGCTCTAATTTAGTCCAAATGAAGTTTCAGTCATTGAAACTAATGGAACAATTCTAACTTTCACAAAAAAACCTTTTAATGTTGAGATGAAATGTATCTTTCTGTGAAATAAATTTTCCTTTGCAACATTGTTGCTTCTACTTAAAATAGTTTGATTTTAATAATTCTACAATGTGGAATGTTTTGATGTTTTGGTAAAATATATTTTTCTCTGTCACTTTCACTTGTTACTCTTCATCTCACAACAATCTTTACCCCAAACTCACACAGGTGTCTTTATAATCCACAAACAATACCATTGCTGATGAAAAATGAATCACAATTTTTTGTGCTTTTTATTATTTCCAAATATTCATAATTTGAGCCCAAAAATGTGATATGTGTACCAACATCAGAAAGCAAAATGTAATTCCCAAAAATTTGAGGGTAATATTCTACTCTCACCCACAAAAAAACACCAAATATCACAGAATAAATCAAGAAGAATAACTCTTGAGTAATGTAATTCCATCACCTGTATGTCCATAGAAATGCAGTATTTATGTGTTTTTATGTGTAGTTATGTGTAGGAGAGTCTCACACGTGGTAGCTCCGTGGCTTAGAGGTTAGAACTTCTGCTTAGTATCTCTGAGGGTCTGGGTTCAAATCCCAACCATGTTACTTCATGTAGAGAAGTTGTCTCATCTCCCAGGTCCTATAACTATGTCTAATTGTAGTAGTTATGTGTAGGAGGGTTCCACCACCAGTATAAGTCTTTTCCAGATACACTATACTGCCAAAAGTATTGGGACGCCTGCCTTTACACACACATGAACTTTAATGGCAGCCCAGTCTAATGCCCCGTACACACGGTCAGATTTTCCGACGGAAAATGTGTGATAGGACCTTGTTGTCGGAAATTCCGACCGTGTGTAGGCTCCATCACGCATTTTCCATCAGATTTTCCGACACACAAAGTTTGAGAGCAGGATATAAAATTTTCCGACAACAAAATCCGTTGTCGGAAATTCCGATCGTGTGTACACAAATCCGACGGACAAAGTGCCACGCATGCTCAGAATAAATAAAGAGATGAAAGCTATTGGCCACTGCCCCATTTATAGTCCCGACGTACGTGTTTTACGTCACCACGTTCAGAACGATCGGATTTTCTTACAACTTTGCGTGACCGTGTGTATGCAAGACAAGTTTGAGCCAACATCCGTCGGAAAAAATCCTAGGATTTTGTTGTCGGAATGTCCGATCAATGTCCGATCGTGTGTATGGGGCATTAGTCCGTAGGGTTAAAATTTGATTTGACCCACCCTTTGCAGCTAGAACAGCTTCTGGGAAGGCTGTCCACAAGGTTTAGTCTGCCTATGGGTATGGGAATGTTTGATCATTCTTCCAGAAGTGCATTTGTGAGGCCAGGCACTGATGTTGGATGAGAAGGCCTGGCTTGCAGTGTCTACTCTAATTCAGCCAAAGGGTGTTCTATCGGGTTGAGGCCAGGACTCTGTGCAGGCCAGTCAAGTTTCTCCACCCCAAACTTGCTCATCCATGTCTTTATGGACCTTGCTTTGTGTACTGGTGTGCAGTCATGTTGGAACAGGAAGGGGCTTTCCCCAAAATGTCCCCACAAAGTTGGGAGCATGAAATTGTCCAAAATGTCTTGCTATGCTGACGCCTTAAGAGTTCCCTTATCTGAAACTAAGAGGCCAAGACCAACCCCAGAAAAACAACCCCGCACCATAATCCCCCTCCACCAAATCATTTGGACAAGTGCACAAAGCAAGGTCCATAAAGACATGGATGAGTGATTTTGGGGTGGAGGAACTTGACTGGCCTGCACAGAGTCCTGACCTCAACACAACAGAACACCTTGGGGATAAATTAGAGAGGAGACTGTAGGTCAGGCCTTCTCGTCCAACATCAGTGCCTGACCTCACAAATGCACTTGGAAGAATGGTCAAACATTCCCATAGACACACTCCTAAACCTTGTGGACAAGAAGAGTTGAAGCTGTTATAGCTGCAAGGGGTGGGCCAAATGAGTTTTGAACCCAATACTAATACTGGAATGCCATTACAGTTCATGTGTGTTTAAAGGCAGGCATCCCAATACTTACGCCAATATACTGTATATTGCTTGTGACACTGAGCATGGCTATGGACTTAGGGCTGGTTCACACCACAGAGATGCAGAGACCATGCTTGGGGCTGCCTGGTGGCTAAGTGGGTAGCAGTTCTGTCTAGCAGCACCTGGGATGTTGGTTCAATTCCCCAACATGCTAATGCTTGTGTTGAAGTTTATATGTTCTCCCTGTGTGGGTTTCTCAGCACAATCTAAAGACATACTGGCATTTTATTTGTCTCCTGTCGAAATAGGTTCTAATGTAAGAAAGTTAATTTTAGACTTTATATTGGAAGCTCATTGCAGCCAGGGACTGATGTTAATGTTTATTAGCACTAATCATGCTCAGGGACTTGGACATTTCAAATTTTAGGGTTTACACTGCACAGGTACATATGCTTAGAAAACTGTTGCTTTGTTTATGTGGATGCAAATGGACTTTGATCTTTGTCCTGTAGTTGGAGATTTGATGCACATAGCCAAGGCTAACACAGTTGCAAATACTATTATGTGTTCCTGCTCATCAGGTGCAATCACTTTAGACATACATGAAGAGACAGATTGAAAGATACTGGTGGGCGTGTACTTCTATTGGGTGTGTCAGTGTGCTAACAATACAACCTCTCTTATATAAAGGCCTGCAGTAGGGAGGGTTGGTTTGGCCTGAGAAGGTCAGGTTTTTTGTTGTGAGGGAGAAGGAATGATATTGGGAGAGTTGATTAAATTCTTGTGCATGTTTTCAATCAAAAGTGGGTTTATGTGGCCATGCTGTCAATGTTGTGTGTGTATTGTTCCTGTCTGATCATGCAAACATCGTTTGGAAGCATCTGCTGACCTACTATTTTTGATCTCGTTTAATCGTGTACACCGAAATGCAGCTTCCAGCAGAACATGGTCATCAATGTATGTATGTGTGGATTGTGGGCTGGTGGTGGGTGTTTTGAATAAGTCTTTTGCAATATTATGTTGGAATGCTTTGTAAGAATGACTGTTAAGTATGTTTCTATAATCTTGCAGATAATAATGTGATGTGTTGCCCGTTATACACTGAAATTAAAGCTGTGTCCACTCTAAGGTTTTGTCTAATTTTAGATTGTAAGCTCCTATGAGCAGGGCCCTTAAAATTCCGTCGCTAAATGTAGCACCATATATCCTGTCCAAATTTTTTTGAAGCTAGTAAATGTAAATTTATTTTTTTTCTGCTGGTAAAATAAAAGTACATTGAGCTTTTGTTGTGGTGTGTGTGTGTGTGTGTGTGTGTGTGTGTGGTTTTTTTTTTTTTTTTTTTCCCCTTTCTACTTTTCTTTCTCTTTAGTTTTTGTGGGTGGTGGTTTTGGGAAAGTGCAATATCTCTTTTATATTTTATTTCAATATGTATTTGTGCACCAAAAAACTAATCTCTTTGCCCTGGTTCACATGCTACTTTGAAATTGCGCTACTTCACTTGAAGTAGCACGATTTCAAAGTAGCAAGGTCAGCGTGATTT
Source organism: Aquarana catesbeiana (assembly GCF_042186555.1). NCBI lineage: Eukaryota > Metazoa > Chordata > Amphibia > Anura > Ranidae > Aquarana > Aquarana catesbeiana. The sequence continues at coordinate 171,866,347 of NC_133329.1, read as the reverse complement.
CAGGTGGCTTCATACACAAATGTCTATTGAAGTCGCACCTGAAATCGGCAAAAGTAGTGCAGGAACTACTTTAGCAAATTGATGCGGTGCCACAAAAAAAATGTTGCATCGATTGGAACAGTGCCATTGCCAATAGTCATGCGATTTGATCTCTCAAATCGCATGACCAATCGCTCCAATGTAAACCTAGGCTTCTGCACAACTGCAAGTTATATATAAAGATTCCACCTTTATCATTAACAGCTGTGGAGAATTGCAGGTAATGAATTCAGCTGGTGGATAGGCAGTGTTTGAATGTGTCAGCTCTGGTTCACATTGGTGTGATTTGACATGTCAAATCTGTGGCAATTGCACTGTTCTAATTGGTGCGATTTGTACTGATATTGGTGCAGAAACCTGCACTGATGTCTCTGATGTTGCCCCCACAGTCGGGACTGACATGCAGGAATGAAATTGTGGGAGTTCAGCTGAACGCTTTCCTCCTGCTGTCACTGCTGCTAACCCAGGGACACCATTTCTTATCAAACGCCCTTAAGTTTACCTTCAAATATATGTAGAAATACAGATTTGCATATCTGAAAATAAAAAATACTAATCATGGTTGAGATCAAATATTCGCAGCTGCAATCAAAAGCATGGTTTCACCTTCTGACCTGGAAATTAGTCATTGTATGCACCTGGAAGTTCCTGTGCTGGTCAGGATTTCCATCTAGGTGGACAGGGCGAGGTCTCTTTAGCAGAGAGGAGGTGCTGCTCATTGGCTGGGTAAGTGTAGGATATGTACTTGTACTTAATCAATACGGGGGTGGATGTCATAGTTAGATTTGTTGTGGGTGGGGTTCATTGATTTGTTTGGCATCACCACACATTTGCTTCTGTCCCATGTGCACACATCACTTCCTGCATTTGTTCTGCTGATGTAAATCAGTAAGGACTATGCAAGTATAAATGAGAGCTCCTTTTATTAAAATATATATGACTTGTTTCACAGCTGGGCGAACTTTCCAGCAAATTTGGACCTCTGAGTTGCATGACAAGTTGTACTCCATGATTCTCAATGACAACCATTCATATCTGTGCTACTTTAAGTCGCACCAACTTCAAAGTAGTCCCTGTACTACTTTGGTGTGACTTGAGGTATATCGGGTACAATATTACACAGGCATTCCCAGAAGTTGGGGCCAAGTTGCAGCGGCAAAGTGGCAGCAAAATAGTGTGACTTTCAGGTCGCAGCAGTGTGAATGAGATTCAAGGATAACACCTTTGAATTTGGCCCTATTGTCACTTGTGCATCCTGAAGGTGTAGCAAATTCGTCCCTGCACCACCGTGGTTTGACTTTGATGCAATTTGAGGTCCATACACCACAAGATTACACAGACATTGCTTCAAGTCATGACAAAGCTGTGCAATTTTAAGGTCGCACAAGTGCAAATGGGGCCTTATTCAAAGGTGTTATCAATTAATCGCATTAGGTTACTTTCACACTTGGGTGACTTTTCATGGAGCTTTGGACCTCAGAGTCACATGAAAAGTTGTCCCCCTTGATTTCCATTAATATTTATTAGAGCTGCACGATTAATCGTCATCGTGATTTTTTTCCCCTTTACGATCTTGAAAAAAGAGTTTCACGATTCTTGCTATGCAAAGAACTCTCTCTGCTCTTCTGAAGCCACAGCCGAAAAACCAGGAAGTCTGCCAAGAATTAGAACATTCTTTATCAGTGAACTTAACTACTGTAGAAACCTTGTAACAATTTGTCAATTAAATAGAATTCTGTGTAAGTGGGGAAAGTTTAACTACTTAAACACTAAACATTTTTCTGACATTTGTTGGTTTCAGGTTAAAATCATTTTTTTTTTGCTAGAAAATTACTTAAAACCCCCCGACATTATATATATATTTTAGTAGAAACCCTAGAGAATAAAATGGTGGTTATTACAATATTTTATGTCACACTGTATTTGCGCCTTTCAAATGCAATTTTTTTTGGAAAAAAGTACTTTGAGGGGGGCAGGAGGCGGAGCCTAGCAGAGCAGACATGCATTGTTAGAGCTCCACACCGCTGAGGAGAGAAGAGAAGGACAAAGCGGAGCCTGCAGGCTCAAAAGGTATCCATTTGAACCTTTTTGCCCCAGGGAACAAACTGTGAAAGTTTGGGCAGGAAATATGGTACTGGGAGGAAACCGTGGCAGAAATAAAAATCACCTCACAAAGAGCTCACAGGCACTCACTGCAACTAAAGCAGCTCCAGTCACCTCACAAGATACAGCATCAGGGCGCTCTCACAGACAGAAAATGTCACAGCAAGACTCTCCATTTGAGTCAGATACAGAACAAATTCTCTCACAAACTTCTCCACAAGCCTCCTCAGTATCCCCAGTAATATTATTACAATTTGAAAAGATGCTTCATAAGGCTTTAAAACAAACCTCAGACCAAATAACAAAAAGCCTAACCAAAGAAATAAGAGAGCTGGGAAACCGCACCGCAGCCTTAGAAATAAAAATGGATGAAATTGAAATTACAACCCAAGAAAATATAACAGAATTGGAACAATTAAAAAAAGAGAATTTAATACTTCAAACTAAGCTCGAAGATTACGAAAATAGAGCCAGACGTTCAAACTTGCGCATAAGGGGAATACCTGAAACTGTGACAGACCTGCAATCTACTATTACTGCTCTATTACAAGAACTAAAGCCAGATATCCCTATTGAACGTTTAGAACTGGACAGAGTACACAGAGCCCTCACAGCCAAAAAGAAAGATGGACCCCCACGTGATATAATCACAAAATTTCATTATTACAGAACGAAAGAACAAATACTAATTGCTGCAAGAGAAAAAAAGGAACTTAATTTTCAAGGACACAATTATCAAATTTTTGCTGACCTATCCCAACTTACTATTACTAAAAGACGATCCATGAAACCCCAACTAATGGAACTGCAACGCCACAACATCATGTATCAATGGGGCTTCCCCTTTTCAGTCAGATTTAACTACCAAGGTATAATTTACAGAAGCAGATCAGCAGATGAACTACAACAAACCCTTTTAAAATTAAATCTGACAGAACCCACAAGCAGCAACACTCCCACACGCAGAAGAATGGCATCATTTTCACCTTCAGGCAGCACCCAGAAAATTTCAGAACAAAATGGGAATCATCATTCTCACAAAAGATGCCACATCATCCATGGACCAAGAAGATTCAATGGATTGACATCCTAATTCCTGATATCTCTTCATTTATTATACTAAGAGATGGTTCTCTATAAAAAAACCTATATTTATAACTGAATGTAACTGCATTCTGATAGTCACACACTGTGTGGTATCATGTTACATTCCAGTTATATTTCTTATTACTTCTGATTCATATAGCCTTAGCATATATAAGTGAAATAAGGAAATTCTTGTTCAGTTATATATTATCAGGTAATAACAATAGATTTATTACTTTTTAGGACAAATATATTCAATAATCCAGAAGTAATGGAAGCTTTTTCTCTCTTTTCTTAAAACAAATATATTATTACCTAACTAGTTCCTAGAATTATGTTTTTGTTTATTCTAATCTGAAGCAATACAACCTCTATTTTATGAGTTAACATATCTAAACAGTTACATATGAATAAAATATGTAATTGTTTACTCTAAAAGGGTTAAAATCCCAAAATAATTCAAACTATCTTCATCAATACCAAAGTTATTAACAGTACCTTTCTAACTGAATTATTTAGCCTAGGGCAAGACTAACCATATACAATCACCCTGGAATAAATAATTTCACCAAAAACTATATTCTGCACTCCAATTAATGAAACATCATTTTGATGTCTTTTGACATAGCACTTCTCTCCTGTAAGCGGAAGATCCGTGTACCCCCATTAGCCCTCCTCATTCTCCCAACCATATTATGTGGGAGTGTGACAAAGGCACTTATTCCCCTGAGAGAGATATTTATTCTCTTTCACGGGTAAATTGTGATTACTTGCAAAAAATAATTTATACAATGTATCATCTAATCTCATATGTTTTTTGTTTACTCTTTACTCCAGAATTCACTGGTTTCTTTTCTATCTATTCATCTCTTCAGTCCACACAGGTTAATCTGCGCAGTCAGCTCTGCATAACAAAAAGTAAGTCAAAACTATTTGATCTATTGCCATGGCACCACTGAATATACTTTCCCTGAATGTTCAGGGAATAAATGTCCCTCAAAAAAGGACCAAAGCCTTCCATACTTTCTATAACAAGAAGGCTCACATAGTATGCCTCCAAGAAACACACTTCACCAAAGATTCTACTCCAAAATATATTTCTCCTTTTTATCAAAAAATTTACACGGCTTCTGCCTGTACCAAGCAAAGGGGAACTCTAATTGCATTTCACCGATCCACACCATTCACTTTATCATCAGAAATTAAAGACCCAGAAGGTAGATACCTGATTACTCATGGGTTATATAATGGATACAGCAATCACGGTGATTTCCTACTACGCTCCTAACAAACAACCTACACCATTCCTCTCACATATATTACAAGTGATTAATACACACAAAATAGGAACAGTGATAATGTGTGGGGATTCGAACCAGGTCCTCCTCCCATTTCTAGATAAATCACCTTTTACACCATCCAAAATAACCTCTAGATTACCTTTTTCTCAACTTATTTCCAAATACAATCTGGTAGATTCATGGAGAGAAAGTAACCCAATGAAAAAGAAATTCACTTATTTCTCGCACCCTCATCAAACCTTCACCAGAATAGATCATATTTTTCTAACAATAGGAATGATACCAGAAATTATTGCATCAGATATAATTCCTATTCCGTGGTCTGACCATAATGCAGTATACACTACTATAGCCTCAGCCATACCAAAAGCGCATGACCCAACGTGGTACTTACCGGACATAATGCTCAAACACCCACTACATCAGATGGCCATTGAACAAGCTTTAAAGGAATACATATCAATTAATAATACAACAGACATTTCCCCAATAACACTGTGGGAAGCTCATAAGCCTGTCTTGCGTGGTACAATACAAAGACAAATGGCACTATTTAAAAGGGAACGCAAAAATCTAGCAAAAAAACTAGAACTCAATTTTAATGCAGCCTACATATCATTTCAAGATAATCCATCTCAGAGTACAAAATCTCATCTGGAAAAATCTAGATTGGAATACGATCTATTTCTCACTGAGTCAGTTGATAAATCCCTCAAACGCTCCAAACACAATTTCTACATGAATACAAACAAACCAGGTACATATTTGGCTCGGGCATTAAATTCAACTAACAAATCTTTCAAACCAATACGTTTGAAATTATCAAAAAATGTTTACACTTGTAATCCAGTTAAAATAGTCCATAAATTTCACTCACATCTCGCAACTTTATACAAGACAAACAATGAATTTAATCCTACAGAGGCTGAATCCTTCTTCTCAAAAATAACCTTACCTGAGTTATCTCAGAATCAAAAAAGCAGTTTGGATGAGCCTATAACTATAGATGAAGTTGCTAACGCCATAAAAGACCTAAAACTTAACAAAAGACCAGGCCCAGACGGCTACTCGGCTTTATACTATAAAACATTCTCAGAAATACTCTCTCCCATTCTCACTGAAACTTTTAACAAACTTCTAGATGGACATTCTTTTCGGCAAGAAACACTAATGGCAATTGTTTGTATGATCCCAAAACCCCTTTCTGATGATACTTCCTGTGTGAATTATCGGCCTATCTCTCTGTTAAACCTCAATATTAAATTATTAGCAAAAATAATAGCAAAACGCCTCAATAGCATTATAGGAAAATTAATACATAGAGATCAAGTAGGCTTCATGCCAAATAGACAGGCAGGCGATAATATACGCAGGGCAGTGTTATTGGCACATATTGCTAAAAAACAGAAAATCCCTTTATGTTTTCTATCTCTCGATATTAAGAGGGCATTTGACAAAGTATCCTGGCAATATATGCAATATTCATTACAAAAATGGGGTTTTGGACCCCACTTTTTAACATGGATCAAAGCATTATATAATAAACCCAAAGCCTATATAAAATATGCTGGATACAAATCTGAAGCCTTTAATATCGAAAGAGGTACCCGACAGGGTTGCCTATTATCTCCCTTATTATTTGCCCTTATACTCGAACCCATGGCCCAATACATCAGAACAAACCAAACTATAACTGGAATTGAAGTAGGAGGTATTACACACAAATTATGTATATTTGCAGACGATATATTACTTGTTCTATCATCACCACAGGTCTCTGGTCCTAACTTAATACCAGCTCTTGATGGATTTGCAGCCCTATCCGGCCTTATGATTAATCCTAAGAAATGCCTAGTGCTTAATATTTCACTCACAAACGTGGAATTGATCCCGGCTAGGGCTGCACTCCCATTCACATGGGCAGAAAAATCAATCCCATATCTTGGAATTCATTTAACAGCATCTCATTCTGACTTATTCTCAACCAATTATCCTCCTGTATTAAGACAGATCACAAATCTAATAAAACAATGGTCGCAACTTCCTTTATCCTGGATAGGGAAGATTAATGCAATCAAAATGACTATTCTACCCAAATTGCTTTATCTATTCAGAGTCCTCCCTATTCCAATTCCTTCCTATTTTTTGAGAATAGTACAAAAAAGAGCAACTTCGTTTATATGGGGCTCTTCTAAACCACGTATACCTATACACACACTACATCTTCCCAAAAATAAAGGAGGCCTGGGATACCCTAATTTTACTAACTACTACAGAGCAGCACATTTGGCCAGTCTGTCCAAATACCATGCCAAACAGGAAATCCCATTATGGGTATTTATAGAGGCTTCAGAAAATGACCCTCTATTAATATCAAATTTATTATGGCTTGATCCTAAAGACCGCTTTAAAATTCATAATCCCATAACTAAACACTTCTTATCTCTCTGGGATAAACTAAAAACCAAATATCAGTTACAATCTCCACACAATCCTCTCCTTTCTTTTATCAGAAATCCGGCCTTTTATCCGGCATGGATCTACCCAAATTCTTTTAAAGCTTGGACAACATCAGGCATTCAGACACTAAATGACTTCATAGCATCTAAATCATTCCTTTCATTCCCATCGCTTAGAGAAAAATATGATCTACCAAACTCTGAGATATTTAGATATCTCCAAATCAAAAATTTCTATACACCATTCCTAAAGGGGGATACACCATTATCCCAATTATCCATTTTTGAATCAATCTGTACAAAAGATCCATTTGCTAAAGGTACAATTTCATCACTTTATAATCAATTATATGGAATAGCAAATCTTAATAGACCCTCTTACGTTCAGAGGTGGGAGGAGGACCTGGGACGAACTTTAGAAGACACAGACTGGTCTAACATATGGCTCACATCTAAGTCATCTTCACCCAACATCTTAGCACTGGAGACAAATTATAAAGTCCTAACTCGCTGGTACCTTGTACCCGCTAGAGTGGCAAAATATTCACCTAATACCTCAGCTCTTTGTTTTCGAGGATGCCCAGAAATAGGCACATATTTACACATATGGTGGACGTGCCCAGTAATCCAAACCTTCTGGAAGGAAGTCTTCGTGATTGCATCTAAAATATTTAAAAAAATAATACAACCAGATCCATATTTAACTTTACTTAATCTAAAACCGGAATGGTTAACACTCTCTCAATTCAAACTTATGATCCAACTAATAACGGCTGCAAAACAAACAGTGGCCAAGGCATGGAAATCTCCTACATTGGTACTAGCAGAAACAATTCACAGAATGAATAATACAATGTCCCATGCTAAGATGGTAGCCATCGATCAAAATCAAATTCCAAAATTTGAAAAACTTTGGCATCCTTGGATAAAACAACAGTTCCTGTCAAACTTCAATGACTCTGTCCTGTTGCCATGGTAACAGATTAAATGACTTACAGAGACACCCATTCTAAGGCTTCAAAGAGAACTAAAAAGAATAATAAACTGACGAGCGGGACAACCTTGTGGACCATACCTCTACCTTTCAACCCTTTTTCTTCTTTCTCTTTCCTTTTCTCCACCTTACGATTAAAGCTCATTATCAGAATTTATTTGACCTATATACACTCTACTTGTAAACAATATGTATAGTAGGTATAAATCATTTAAATACCTACAAAAGTAACTAAAGAAATGATATATATCTTTAATTTAGGTTTACGTGAACCCAATGTTTAATATTTGAAATTTCATGATATTTACCTATATAAACCCTACTGTAAAACAATGAGCTTACTTTATAGATCCTTGTAAACTTACTTTATGTATCTTTATAACATTGTATACTCAATAAACTTCTTTTGACAAGGAAAAAAGTACTTTAATGAATAAAAAAAAAAAAAAGAAAAGTTAGCCCAATTTTTTGTGGGATAATGTGAAAGATTTTACGTCGCGAGAATCGTGATCTTTTTATTCTAAGCAAAAAAAATTGTGATTCTCATTTTGGCCAGAACCGTGCAGCTCTAATATCTATGCAACTTCACCCATGTTCACATAGGTCTGAATTGACATGTCAAATTGTAGGCCAAATCGGCGCCTATTGATGGCAATGGAACTGTCCGAATTGGTGCGACGCCACAACGATTCCCAAAAGTAGTTCCTGCACTACTTTGGGTGACTTCAGGGGGCGATTTCTTACCTCCCAACTTTTTGAGATGGGTATAAGGGACACCTATTAGCAAAAGTAGGTAGGCATAGGACACCTTCTTAAAGGAGAACAGTTGGGACCTATGTGATTTCACTAGACATCTGTGCAGGAAAGTGCACTGATGTCTCTGAAATCGCTGACAAAGTCGGGCTGAGTCACACTTGTGTGACTTTGGACATCAGAGTCGTATGACAAGTTATACTCCATGATTTTTAATGTGTACCATTCATATCTGTGCGACTTCAAGTAACACTGACTTCAACGTAGTCCCTGTACTACTTTGGTCTGACTTTGATGCGAGTTGAGGTCCATAGACCTCAAGTTTACACAGGCATTCCCTGGAATTGCGGCAAAATTGCTAATGCAAAATCATGGGAAAGTTGCGTGTCTTTCCCTGCGACTCCTGCGTCCATAGACCTCAAGATTACACAGGCATTGCTTAAAGTCGCATTAAAATCTTGCAACTTTCAGGTCACACAAGTGTGAAAGGTGCCTAAGTCACTGTGCTGAGTACTATTTTATACCTAGAATATAAAGTAGTCCCACCATCAAACACTAGTAAACATATGTTCTCAATATAATTGTGCTCAAATGGCTGAAAATCACACAGATCGTATCACCTACTGAAAGCTTGCATTGTACTCAGCAGCATATGCTGAAAAGAGGAAAATGCCTATTAGCCAATGCCACATCGGCACAAGCATGGTTGTTACTATAATATTAATGCCTGAAATGCAAAACATTATTGTATTGAATCAAACATTAGTAAATGTATTTTCTCTGTAGGTAAGTGCTCAGCTCTGTAGCATAGCGGTATACCCTGCTGCCCCCAAAAGTTCAAGCCATGAATTCAAATCCCACTGACAGCATCACCTCCTAGAAGTGTGCATTGTACTCAGAAGCATAATTAGCCAAAGCACATCAGCTTGCTTTATTCCATATTTTAACTCTTCAAATGCATGCAATGGTATGTACTTATTCAATAATATGGTATGGAATTCCAAAATTCAAGGAAAAAATGTCATAGGGTCCCCCCAGTACATACCAGGCCCTTCGGTATGGACTTTAAGGGGAACCCCACACCAAAATGTAAAATAAATTTGATGTGGGGCCCCCAAAATCCATACCAGACCCTTATCCGAGCATGCAGCCTGGAGGTCAGGATAGGGGGGGACGTGTGAGCACCCTCCCCTTCTGAACCTTACCAGGCCACATGCCCCAAAGCACCTTTTCCCCATGTTGATGGGGACAAGGGCCTCTTCTCGACAACACTGGTCGGTGGTTGTCGGTCTGCAGGCAGGGGGTTTATCAGAATCTGGAAGCCCTCTTTAACAAGGGGGCTCCCAGATCCTGCCCCCTATGTGAATAGGTATGGGGTACATTTTACCCCTACCCATTCACCAAAAAAAGCAGTGAAATGTAAAAAAATTAATAGCCGGTTTTTGACAAGTCCTTTATTGTAGAATAGCTCCGAGCTGTCTTCTTCCCTGAGCCATCTTCTCCAGATGCTGTCTCTCCCTCCTCCATCTTCTCCCCGAGCTGTATTCTCCCAGAGCCGTCTCTCCTGCCGCTGCCATCTGCTGTGTTCTTCCGCACCGCTGGTTACCCGCTAATAAAAAAAAGCTGCTCTTCTTCCATGGTGGTCTTCCTCCGCTGTGTTGTCACCCGCTGTGTGGCGTCTCTTACATAGCCATGGAGCGGACTCTCCGGGTGACATTATCGGATGGCCACAGAAGACTGCCACAAGAAGAGCGGCTTTTTTTTTATTGGTGGTTAACCGGCTGCGCTGAAGAACACATCAGCGGGAGAAGATGGTGGCAGCAGGAGAGACAGCTCGGGGAGAAGAAACATCAAACACTAGTGAATGTATTTTCTATGTATTTTCTATGTATGACTGTGCTACACCCAATAGGCTAGCGGTCAGCACTTCTAACTTGAAGAACTCATGGGTTCAAATCCCACAGAGAAATACTAAAAGATTGAATTGGTGAAAAAAAAGCAAATGCCAATTAGCCAAAGCAGCATATGCTGAAAATAGGTGAATGCCAATGCACTTTAAATTTGGCTGATTCTATTATATTAACTCTTCAAATGCATGCAATGATATGTAAGTATTCAATACTATTATGGTGTGAAATTCCAAACACCACACACTAACTAATGGGCAGATTACATTTTTTTGTTTGTTCATTTTAATTCGCTTGTGCACTGAAAAAATAAACACAGCTGGGGGATGGTAGGTTGGCTTGTATTTGAACTTGTACCATGAGTGCTGTGGAGACATCTGAGCAGACTACTAAGCCATTGTGCTAAGTATGAGACCTGCATAATAGTGTAGTATGATTAAAGAATGAATATAAATAATTACCGCTTTATAGTCACCTAAATTAAAAAATAAAAAACAACATACAACAAATAGGTAACCTAAATGTTTAATACATGTAACTTTACAGAATAGCAGACATTACTATGTAATAATCATTCATAACTGCATTAGTTAGCAAAAGAAGGAAAAAACTAGGAATACTAATTGCAACATACATCAATAGATGCACACGAGGTAGAGCACATCTCACATAAAAATGTTTCTTTCACATACATGGATCATGATTACAGTGCAGTACTATATAACAACTTGGTAGGAATTGGCATTTGCATATACGCGGAAGCGGTAATTAGCGCCAGCTTAGAATTTACTAACATGTGTTTCTCACTAATAGCGCTAGTTTTTCATTCGCACATTCGCCTGTTGAAATTTTATTTGGCTAAAATGGGAGCTATTATTTGCCATAGTGCCCAGTACTTCCTGGCGCTATAGTAAATGACCCCCATAGACTTTAACGGTGTTCGCGTGCTCGAACAAACTTTTTTCCTGTTCACATGTTCTGGTGCAAACCGAACGGGGGGGGGGGGGGGTTCTGCTCATCCCTACCTAGCAGTAAAAAGGGTCGCTGGTTCGTATTCCCAAACACACCACAAGACTACCTGCCTGGAGTTTGCATGTTCTCCCTGTGCCTGCGTGGGTTTCCTCTGGGTACTCCGGTTTCCTCCCACACTCCAAAGACATGCTGGTAGGTTAATTGGCTTCTGTCTAAATTGGCCCTAGTATATGAATGTGAGTTAGGGACCATAGATTGTAAGCTCCTTGAGGGTAGGGGCCCATATTAGTGTATAATGTAAAGCACTGCATAAATTGACGGCACTATAGAAGTACCTTAAATAAAAATAAATAAGTCTTCACTAATATTACGGTGTGAATCTCCAAAACACCATACACTAGCTAACAAGCAGTTTACATTTGATAAACTTTATTGTATGGTATATAAACCATCAAACACTAGTAAAAGTATTTTGTATATATAATTGTGCTCAGCCCAATAGGCTAGCAGTTAGCACCTCTACCTTCAAAAATTCAGGTGTTGAAAGACTCATGGGTTCAAATCCCACAGAAGAATCCTAAAAGATTACTATTGGTGGAGAAAAGGAGAATTACTGTTAGCCAATTAGCCAAAGCAGCATACAGTGAATGCCAAGTAGCCAATACACTTTAATGTAGTTGATATTATTGTATTAACTCTTCAAATGCATGCAATGGTATTTAAGTATTCACTAATATTATGGTGTGAATCTCCAAACACCACACACTAACTAACAAGCAGTTTACATTTGATAAACTTTATTATAGTATATAACACATCAAACACTAGTAAAAGTATTTTGTATGGATAATTGTGCTCAGCCCAATAGGTTAGCACCTCTACCTTCAAACATTCAGGTATTGAAAAACTCATGGGTTCAAATCCCACAGAAAAATCCTAAAAGATTGCATTGGTGGGAAAAGGAGAATGCCTGTTAGCCAATTTGCCAAAGCAACACAAATATACGTGTATATATAGGTGATTGCCAAGTAGCCAATGCAGTTTAATATGAAAGTTTTTATTGTATTAACTCTTTAAATGCATGCAATGGTATGTAAGTATTCAATTATATTATGATGTGACATTCCAAACACCACACACTAGCTAAAGGGCAGTTTACATTTCTTTGTTTGTTTATTTTAATTCACTTGTGCACTGAAAAAATAAACACAGCTGGTGGATGGTAGGTTGGCTGTTGTTTGAACTCATACCATGAGTGGTGTGGAGATATCCAAGCAGACCACTAAGCCATTGTGCTAAGTACAAGACCTGCATAATAGTGTAGTATTATTAAAGAATGAACATAAATAATTACTGCTTTATAGTCAACTAAATTAATAAATAATAAATCAAAAACATGAAAAAAACAACATACAACAAATAGGTAACCTAAATGATTAATACATGTAACTTTACAGAATAGCAGACATTACTATGTAATAATCATTCAGAACTGCATTTCTTAGCAAAAGAAGGAAAAAAAACTAGGAATACTAATTGCAATATAAATCAATAGATGCACAGGAACTAGAGCACATCTCTGATAAAAAAATGTTTCTTTCACATACATGGATCATGGCTACAGTACAGTGCTATATAACAACTTGATAAGAATTGGCATTTGTATATACGCGGAAGCGCTAATTAGCGGCAATTTGGAATTTACAAACGTTTGTTCTCCGCTTATATCGCTGATTTTCATGCGCAAATTCGCCGTTTTGTTTCCATTTGGCTAAAATGGGCTCTATTATTTGCCATAGTGCCCAGTACTTCCTGGAGTTATAGTAAATGACCCCCATAGTGTATCTAAACATTTTTTATGTCACGATAGGGATCCTACCCATTTGAAGTTCTGGGGTATCGAACCATACATTAGACACTGGCGGGGGGGGACACAAGGTGAGGACCTTGAGCCAGTTGGAATCCAAATGGATTTTTACTTTAGACACATTTTTGCCTAGGGGCCTGAATATCGAATTCAACCTCAACTGTTTCCTTAGCGATTTCTGATATTTTAAACTATTTATTATGGCTTTAGATTATTTTTTATAAGCCACCCTATAACCTTTGCCTAGTGTTTTACTTTATACCCTTTTAGCATTTTGGCTTACCCGCATTTTAACCCTCATTCGTAATATGCTTCCAAGAGTCCCTACATATTCTAATTAATCGGATATGGTTTGTTTATTTTTTGTCAGATTATACTATCTGCTTGTGTATTATACATTTGCCTGTCCCCTTAATTTTCCCATTGCGATCACTGTGTTTATTATCCTTAATTTTGTCTATGTTTATTGTCAAGCTGATTGTATGGCCTCCTGCTCATTGATATCATTGTATGACAGCTAGCTATGTGCAGAGGTGGGTTCTTCCTACCTCTGTACATGCTATGTCTGCTCATGTCAGCATTAAGGCTTTTCCCTTCTGATCGGTTTTTGTCTTTTGTCTTCTCTATCTCTGCCCCTATAAAATCTCGTATATATCTTAGCAATATATTTTTTTTTCTGTTTTTTTATCCAGTTTTTTAGTTTTTCCTCTTTGTAGGTGTTTAACTTGCAATACAGCAAAGGATGGCATTTTTTTATTTTTGTCTCCTTTCCTCCTCTGCTGACAGCTGGTGTAATCGTAAAAGTCTTGGTCCACCTACAGGCTACCAACAGGTAGCCGACGTTGCGATGCACCGCCCATAGTCCCATTCACGGTCGCATGGCTATACAGCTGATAACCAATACAATGGCCGCGCCCGTGGATCGTCGGGAAGATGGCCGCTATGTTAGCTTTCAGGGGACTACAATAAAATGGCCGCCCATTATTGTCTATGAGACAGCTATTTAAAGACATTTACTGTGCCTCCATGTATCCCCTGATGAAGTCAAGTTTTAGCCTCACAATATTACACTTTCTGGGACCTTCCTTTTTTCTATTGTGTGCCGCCTGTACCACCTGAGGGATTAAGTTCCTGTATTAGGATCGCGAGCATAGAAGAAAAAGAATACTACTCCCAACACTGGTCTTATGCTGTTACCCCATTACCTTAAGGTAAGGGGCCATTACTTACTAGTGTGTGTTTAACACGAAGAGGAACACTATTTTATATCCATCTAAGCACTTCACTGCAATATGTGCATGCCAGGAAGCCGATTCACCTTGTGAAGGAGGACTTTCATATGTTCACTTACTGTTTTATTTGGATATTACTTATTACTAGTCACGTGGATCTGTTACTGCACGAGTCACTTTGATTTTTCTGTATGCCTGTTGTGTGCATGCTACGCACAAGACTATACTGCTCACACTGTACATTTTGCACTTTATTTATGAAGGTCTATTCCTACAGCATTTTGCACTTTTTGATATTTTCACACTGTAATTTCCTGATTATGGATATTCACTGATGCCAATTGTGTTTATTGTGTTTGCACTCTGCACTTTTAATTTATCTTGCAATTGTTTTTTTGTAGGATTGGTCACAGACTATTTATAACTTTTGTTTTTATCATCGCTAGTAGTCGCGATTTACGCTTTAGTGCATTTATTTTAGCACCATACTTGATTAGCACTATCACTTTAATATAGTTTTCTGCTCCGTACTAAGATTAGCGCAGCACCACCTCAATATTGCAGTCTAGGAGATTCGTTTTTTTTTGTATTTATTGGTAGAACTTGGATAGGAGAAGGGATTAGTGGGATACTCCAACTGTAACTATGCACAGATGAGGACAACTCTCACTTCGCCTCACTTGGTTGAACTGAATAGCAGATCCTCTGCTGAACCATACAGCATTTATATGGAAAATAAGTTCTTTGCTTGCTCTGGCAGCAGACTCAATGAACTCTGATTCTTCGGGACACTAACCACTATCCCCTTTAGCTGGCACCCATCCACTGACTTTACTAGCTTTCAGAAATGGCCCTCACAGAACAGGCCCCTAGACTTAGGTCTGTACTCACAGTAGCCAGGAACAGATCCTTCTAGGTGTGTCTCTCTCCCAGTCGGTTCTGCAGGACATCTGGGTTGCAGCTTCTGTGACTCTGGAACCTAGTTCGACTACCTGAGGCCGCATGGAAGCCTGTACAAAAGAGGGGCAGCAACCCCCCTTCCTAAGGGACCCCGCTCTCCAGTCAAAGACCCTGTGAACTTGGGGGCTAAGAATATGGATGCATTATACCTACTAGGGTGAGTACAACTGGGGGGATCCATAGTGGAGAAGGATCTGGGGGTTTTGGTAGATCATAAGCTTAATAATAGCATGCAATGCCAAGCTGTGGTTTCCAAAGCGAGCAAAGTCCTAAGTCCTTTGGACAAAGTCCATGGGTTTTGATTATAAAAAAAGAGATGATCCCTCTAAATTACTTAAGTTGGAAGCTATAAGGTAGCAGACTCAATGAACCCTGATTCTTTGGGACACTAACCAGTATCCCCTTTAGCTGGCACCGGTCCACTGAGTTTACTAGCTTTCAGGGATGGCCCTCACAGAACAAGCCCCTAGAGTTAGATTTGTACTCACTGTAGCCAGGAACAGATCCTTCTAGGTGTGTCTTTCTCCCAGTCAGTTCTGCAGGACATCTGGGTTGCAGCTTCTGTGACTCTGGCAAAACAAATATGCAGCAAAAAAAATAAAAAATTAGAGTTACTTACTGGTAACGTCTTTTCCAGGAGTCTTTCAGGACAGCCACCTATGAGAGACCTCGGCTACTTTCTTCTGAGGAAACACCGCCCAGCCTAAATTTAAAAGGCACGCTTCCCCGGCGGTTCCTCAGTTCTTCAAGAGCAACTCCGGCCAGCTGGGAAGACACAAGAACACATCATACACCATAAATTACTTTTTGATGGTTCCTGAGTCAGGAACCCAAAAGGAAGACACTGAATCACGCTGCCACTGCACAGATCTGGCGTGGAGTAGCATCAGCTTCTCTGAGATCTCCCTACATATAGGCTTGTCCGATTGTTAGCTAATGCCATCTTGCCCAGGTACTGCTAGAGGTTTTAACCCAAACTTTAGTCCCTGCAAAACAAGGAAGGAAACCCCTTACTAACATATAAACCAAAGTTCAAAGGAAGATCCCACAAGGGTCTACAATAAGTAAAGTTTGGTCCTACTTAAGAGACTGCAGACTTAAAACTGGTCCAGCTGCCGTAACGCCTCCAAATCTCAGGTGAGTGGAGCATAAAATATAATCTTGAGGGATCCCTCTTAGTAGCCAGATCACCAGGTTCCCAGAGCACTCAGGACAGAGAACCGGGTTCCTTTAAGCCAGTGTGATACAATGAAAATGACCGTAGTGTTCTATACCCACTGGTAAGACTGCGGGTGGGTGAGATGGCATAGCACCTGGGAAAATGCCAGCTCTAAGCGATGGCATCTACCCTAGAGCGCCAACCCTATACTGGTTCAGGCCCAAAGAGAAAGTTTTATGGGAGGAAACCAGAGTTCCCGGAGGAAACTCGAGATCCCAGGGTTAACCGCCCTATAGATGGTCCAGATGGAAGTGCCTGCAACTGCAAGAGGAGGTCTCCATTAAATTTTAGTCATAACTTCCGTCATCAGATGAGATCAGGTGCATTTAGGGTGCTGTGGCCGTAGACCAGGATTCCTACCTGGGTCACCCTTATATTTCACAGGAAGGGCTCTCTTCCTGTCTGCTATGCAAAACAAGAATCGCCTCCAGCCCAGGACAAAGATCAGGTCCCCTGTGGGAGGGATATCGCACAGTCTTGGACATGCTGTTTGTCACCCACCACTTGGGGGGGCTACCCGTCCTCTTACTGACCGTGCATCAATGTATGTCTGCAATTGTGTCAGACAATATTCTGAGATGCACGACACCAGTATAAATGCCAGTGTAGTTCATTTTCCTACGATGAAAACAATCACAGGTCTCTTTCAGAAAATAATTCATTCTCCTAAGCATGGAATCCAACAATACCCCTCTGTCTCCCAAGACTAGGCCAGTAAGTCTGGATCTGTGGAAAAAAAAACTGCGTCTGGTGGGAGCTGAGGGTACTGAATCAAAGCCTTCCGAGAAGCTTGTATCGGGCCCTGGTCACCAGAGATCCCCTGTTTAGTTTCCTATCAGGTGCATACAGGTGATGTGGCTATCAGGCACCATCTGGCCGGCAACCCTGTAACATCAAGACACTAGTGAAACATGCAGGGTGCTAGCTTTGTTGGAATTCAAACTCACGACCTTAGTGTTTAAGGCACAGTTTAGGTGCAACACCTTCAATGTGAGCTCTTTTTCTTAACTGTTTGTGGGTCGACCCAGAGAACCTGAAGACCATTGCCTGAAGAGTTTAGGTGAGCTGGTTTGCTGGTCCTACACAGGTAAAGTTTTCACTGCAGTGCCTATAGTGCAGACTGTGTGAGCTGACCCCTCTGGTCATGAGTGCACGCTACCCAGCCAATGTGCCAGGTATATCAAATGCCAGCCTGTGTTCGGGGCATGTAAGGTACCTCACACAAACACAGGGAGAACCCACAGCTTGATGCAAATACTGGAATGTTGGGAGATCTGAACTAATCACCCCAGTGTTGCCAGGCAGAAGCGTCAGCCACCCAGGCCTCTGCCCCTGGATAGATGTGCCAGAGTCACCAGGAGACTGCTCAGGGAACTGACTCTTAGCCAGGGGCCGATCCGGGGGGGAGGGCAATTGCCCCCTCCCCCGAAAACATCACTGACTGCAGTCCCGACCGAGTCTCTCTCTCTCACATCAGTATAATTAGCCGATCAGCAGCGCTGAGGGAGAGACTCTGTGTTGTGGTCATTACGCCACACTGGACCTGGAGAAGATGGAGGGAGGAGATGTGCGGAGCTGCGCCGCTGGCTAGTGTTCCCTGCACTGGTTGCTAACGCCTGGGCCGCCTGGCGTGTAACAACCAGTGACGTCAGTCAAGTCGGAGGCTGGAGCCGCTGCTGAGGAGGAGGAGAACCCCAGCATTCATAGCAGAGCCTTCTTTGTTCTCCGCCCCTGAGTGAGAGCGTTGGCTCCACCCACCTCCTCCCTCCATTTTCTCCACAGCACAGCGTGAACACAGGAAGAAGCAGTGACTGTGTGTCACTGTCATCTGATGATGCTGGCTGCACTTGCTAACGGATCCTGTTCATCTCCATTGCTCCTGCATGAGAGCCCCTACCCCCCACCAGAGCACCAAAATAATTTAAAAAAGTGAGTAAAAGAATGAATGAATGCATAAAATCGCAAAAACTTGTGTGCCATACTGCCATTATTTATGGAAAGCAAATGCTGCCCTTTTAGTCTTGTTCAATCTAAACCCCTTCAGCCCTGGAAAATTTTACCCCCCCATGAACAGGCCATTTTTTGCAATACTGCATTGCGTTACTGTAACTGACTGACAATTGCGCGGTCGTGCAATGCTCTACCCAAGTAAAATTGATGTCCTTTTTTTTCCACTAATAGCACTTTCATTTGGTGATATTTTATCTTTTGCGATATAAGCAAACCAACAATTTTGAAAAAAAAAAACAATATTTTAAAATTTTTGCTATAAAAAAAGTCTTCCTCAATTTAGGCCAATATGTATTCTGCTACATATGTTTGGTAAAAAAATCCCAATAAATGTATATTGATTGGTTTGCACAAAAGTTATCGCATCTACAAAATAGGGGATAGATTTACGGCATATTTATTTATTTTTTTCTAGTAATGGCGGCAACCAGTGATTTTTTTTTTTTAAGCGGGACTACAACATTGTGGCAGACAGTTCGGACACCTATCTGACACTTTTTGGGGACCGGTGACACCAATACAGTGATCAATGCTAAAAATATGCACTGTCACTGTACTAATGACACTGGCTGGGAAGGGTTAACAACAGGGGTGATCAAAGGGTTAACTGTGTCCCTAGGGGGTGCTTGCTAACTATGTGGGAATGGACTCACTAGATGAACAGAGTGATCTGTGTTCCTGGTTAGCAGGAACACAAGATCACTCTGTTCATCTCTGACAGAACGACGATCTGCCTTGTTTACATCAGCAGACCGCTGTTCCATCTCTGTGGGGAGCGATTGCAGGTGGCCGGCGGATATCACTTCCGCCAGACTCGCTGATTGGCTCCCCCTCTGGCCAATCAGCACGCGTGCCTTTGCTGTCTATTGCACAAAATGGCGTACAGGTACACCTTATTTTCTGGCAGTGCCCCTCCAAGACTAGACTCTGGATCCACCCCTGCTCTCAGCTTCGTCGAATCAGTGACCCCAGAGCTGAAGCGTTAACCGCTGAGCCACTGCATAAAGTGACTTGTCAAAGGTCGGAAGGGGCTGACATGAGGATAAGGTCCTATGTCTTCAGGTGGACTCCGTGAGCCATGACTGCCTCACCAGTGTTATTTCAGCCACACCCACTCCATAAGCCTCGTGCAGGAGGGAGAAAAAAGTTTCCCCTTCACTCAGTCCCTACTGGTTACAAGGGGGAAAAGGATGTGCATGGAAGTACAAACACTTCAGACTTACCTGTGAGGTGCTGGTGCTGGGGCCTGCTTCTGCTGCCTGTGCAGGTGTCGCAGAGGAGTCCATCCCACTCCTTTGGTGGTCCACAGCCGCTGCTGGGTCTTCCCCTTTTGAACACCAGACCCGCAGGGATGCCAAGCAGAAGTTCTCACCTCTAAGCCACGGAGCTGCCACATGTCCAGCAGGAGGTGCAGGTGCTATGCAGTACCTAGGACACGAACGGCTTTCCCTCATTGGGATTTAAACTCAGGTCCCCAGCAGACCAGTCAGAACTACCATCCATGCTCCCTGTTTGTCCCATGTGGAGACTGTAATCAGCGCCTCCGGCGCCCGCTGATGATGTCCTATGCCCCAGAAGTGATTCGCTGGATGCTTCCTGTGGGCCAGCTTGGAGCACAATATCTCCGCCCCCTCGCATGCTAAGGCTTCCTCTTTCCCCTACATATACTAGCTATGCTGTCAGCAGGGAAAGCACGCCGCCATTGCGACCCACGCTTATGGGGCCAACATCACCGTGGTCCTGGCTTTCCCCAGGAACTGAGGACGGGGGACAGCAGTACTCACCCACTCCCCGGTGAAGGCTCTGGTCCCTTTGTGAAACTAAATATAGAAACCCCGGAGGGGGTGACCAGCAGGAAAGGGTATGGTACCTTACTATTGCTAGTCTTCCACAGTCTGGGGCTGTGGTATTTACCACCCGCTCAACTGGCAGGCAACCCTGTTTGTGGGGTAGTCCGAGCCCTGGAACCTTCCCCCTCCTCCACCAGCCAGACCCGTAAGGGACCCCCCCGGGAAAAAGCACATAGAACCACCAGACCCGGGGTCCCATGTGCCTCCTCCCCTCTGACCACCAAGAGGGAACCCCACCTGTGGAGCTGCAGGTGACAGACAGGTGAGGGATGCAAGCCCCCCCCCCCGGGTCCTCCTTACCTTATGATGGCTGATGTCGGCAAAACCAGAAGCTGCCAAGATTGCCCCTGCCTCTGACACGCTCCCATCGTGAAAAGGATGGTCTTGCCTCTGGGACCTCCAGCCGCCTGTGCGACCTTTCCAGGTCCCTATCAGCCTGCCTTCAGCATCCGTGGCTGAAACCGGAAGCTGTGGATCAAGGAGAGGTGCACACTCCCCGCTGGAAGTGACGTCACCTGCAACACAGCCCTGCTGTGAGCTCCGTCGCGGCTCGCAACCAGAATGCGAGGGGGGAAGCACCTCTTCCTGAGTCTCCACTGAGAACCTAAAAACAGGCCCCCGGAGCAACCCATGACACAATTTTCGGAGAAATGGGGTGGCAACAAAAAAATAGTGTGGCTGCCAGGTAACCTCTCTCCGAGGCTTAACACCAATAGTCCTCAGAGACCCTTGTGTCCTTCCCGGACATACAGGCTTCAGCCTCCCTGGCTGTCTTTAGCCACGGCTCCTCTCAGTGTCTCCTGCCGGAGGAAACAGCACAACTGAGGAGCCAGCCGGGAAGCATGCCTTTTAAATCTAGGCTGGGCGATATTTCCTCAGAAGGGAGGAACTGAGGTCTCTCATAGGTGGCTGTCCTGAAAGATGATATGGGAAAAAGGGGGGTATACAACTGTATACAGCACTAAATGTTATGTAATGCTGTGTTAAACACTGCACTACTCTATACTCACACTATACACACACTGCACTGACACTCTACACTCAGAGTCACATTAACACACTAACTCACTAGTAGCAAAGAGAGCCCTGCTCTATCTATCTCCACTCCAACAACACACTGCAAAAGGCTCCCGTGGGAGAAAATCGTTTATAGTGTGGGATGGGACTATGAGCACTGAGCAATGATTGGGCAAAGTCATCATGACTTTATTCAGTCATGGTTCTGACTGTGCTCTGTGTCCTGACTGGGCAAAGCCTTGCACCCGACCAGCAGTCAGGTGCATTGCTTAATTGAATTAGAGCCCTAGAATGAAATGTGCAGCGTGCATTTGCCCGTCAAGCGCCCCGCAAATTCGGCTGTTCGCCGAATGGTTGAAGAGGTAAAGTTCAGCTCGAACTGTTTGCCCTACTCTACTGAGGGGTACAGAGGCATTCTGAGGGGTGTAGAGATGTGCAAAGGGGTATGGCATTAGATGGTTCTTGTAGAACCACGCCCATTTTAAATGGCCCACCCCTAATTAAGATACGTTCTCTGCCTACAATGGCTGGCTAAACACAGGGGGAAAAAAGGTATCCCTGAAATTTTTTTTGAAAGGTTGGCAACTACGTAGGAAAGGGTCTTGCTGTGGGACCGCAATAAAGGGCCCCGCAATGGGAGTAAAGGGCCCTGGATCAGTGGCAAGGGCCCCAGGACAGGGTCAGGGCAGCCCTTCATGCTTTCTTGCACTGGGGCCCTGAAGGTTCTAGTTAAGGCTATAATTCACATTATTTCCAACCTGCACTTTGATAGCACCACTGATTTCCAAGGACACACACACATATATGCCATGGTCTCTTGTGTTGAGCAACTTTTATTGAACTTCACACATGGCATCACAAAATCAGAGGATTAGGTTTCTCACTTGAACAGAAAAGGCAACATTACTGTAACTATGTAATTAAGTTATGTTCATTGTTTCTGGAACTATACTACAGTAATTTTGACAAGAAGCTCTCTCCACATTTCTATTGAGGGATCACAGGGCAAGCATAGTTGTATTTCACATCAGCAGAAAGATGGCACCTCCTAATCAGCCACTGCAGAATGATCTCCACACATCAGAAATGAGTTCCCTTTCTCCTGATTAGAGGATGATTTACTCCAATCATAAAACAAGACTTTTATTTTGGATTTCTCACTTCGGTCAAAGGAATAGAATCAAAATTATGTAAAAAGACCCCTTGTATATGGGGTGACTTGAATTATCCCCCTGATCAGAATCCATGCAATTCATAAGTGACAAGAATTAAATGGCAACCCTAACCCAAACTTTAGGGCAATTATTTAATGAATACAACTGTGAGCATTGCATTACAGTGCATTACTAGGACTTCAAATTTGGTTAAATTATTATGTAGACCTACCATATAAAAAAAAAAATCACTTTGAAATAGTAAATCTTCTCAAAAAACTCAAAACCTTTTTCACTTCATTAATGCTTGGAAAGTCCAAATGGTAAATTCAAATGGATTTTAACAGCATTTTACCAAACTATACAGAGTTAATAGAGCATAAAATACACACAAAAAAAGAGATTTAACCTGCAAACTTAGATTTCTCTGTAATCACTATCATAGTACATGTTGCTGTGGAGGCCTTTGCAGTGGGCCTCTGTGGACTTTGCAGTTAGAGGAGCAGCAGCTGTGATGTTAAATTGCAATTAGCTGTGCCTTCCAAAATCATATTACTCTGATTTCTTCAATTAGAAACTCATGCTAACCAAAAACGGAAAGGTTTTTTTTTTTTTTATCTGAGTACTCTAAAATAACTCACATCAAGTCTTTCCTCCTGTGTATACATTCAGTGCTTATCAGTTCCCACCAGCCATTGATTTGACAAGCATGGAGAAATATTGACTGCTCTTCTCTTTCTCCAGCTGCAGCAAAGCATCTTGATTCTTGGCAGAAAGCTTGTGCAACATGCATATATCTTATGTGTATGTGTATTTTTATTAAAATATGTGTATATATGACACATGGAGGTTAAATCATTTTTGCAGTAAACAACATTTATATAATCATATATAATGTTATCATTTTAATGGTATAATCTATATAAAAGTGTTTAGTGGAACTAAAAAAACAAAATAAAAAGAAATATATATATATATATTTGGGGAATGGGGAATTTTACCCAAGTTCATCCTGCTTTAACTGGGGATGCAGTTCCCAAAGTCCTAGGCTTCCCAATAGAATGAGAGAGCCTATGAAACATTGCAGTTCTGGCGCAACTAATGGGGGGTGCCTTTAGAGAGCCCCGTAAAAGTGATCAGGCGGCTCTTGATCAGAAAGCCCTTTGCCAGCATCTAAAGTCTGTATCTGAAATAAATGGCTTAATATTGTATAAAAAGCCTTCAATAATGATGATTCTCGTGAGACGAATTTTGGAATTATTTCTGCTTGAGTCAGCTTAAATCAAAACCGTGTGTTTTATTGTACACACATAAACTTGGAAAATACTTACAAAAATAGTACATTCATATTCAGAATTAGTGTTGTTTCATATATGCAAAAAAAGTTCAAATATAGTTCATTTGTTTCAAAGATCTGAAAAAAGTTAGACCATGTGCTTCCCTTTTGTTACTTCATCTAAGATGGCCGATTAACCTCTTGTGTCCTGGCTTGAATAGGTGTATGTAGCTTGGAGAGCTGTTTGTCTTGGAAAGAGATGTGTGTAAAGAGTGAGCCCGAAGACTGGATTCCTTGTGTCTATATGAACTCAGTCTTTCAAATTCGCGCCCAAACACAAAACCCTCCCATACACTCCTCTTTCTCCACCTTTGGAAAAGTGGGGGCTAGAGTAGATATACAAGCCTCTTTAACATCTGTTTCACTTTAACCAAACCTTTTAAACATGAAACCAGATATATGTGAGAGGCTATCAGACTAAACATCAGACCTCTTAAAACATAAACACATAAATCAAACAGAGTATCGGTTACATAGGAAAATTTTCAACTCATACATATATTATTTACAAAATCCATCAAATTCTGACAGGGTCTTGACCTGCATTTTCAGTCAATGAATGGCCATCTGGATATCACTAGTTCAAAGTCCTATCATTCATACAAATATGGAAAATGCATATTCTTTTAAATAAAGCCAATTAAAATTTAGATATTAAGAATATAACATTCCCCTCTGAAATATGAATAACAATCATATTTTAATCATACATAGCATTCATGTCTCATTCATACTGACTTTTATCCAATAACTCCAAATGTATTTCCATCACCAACCGATTTTGCAATACCAAAACCCATCTTTCTCTTAAGCTTATTTTGCAATAAATCATCTCCTTTCTTGATTTCATTTCTAATTCGATAATATAATTTTTTCATTCTAAACATCAAACATAACTGGAATATAATGAATAACATAATAATAATAAAAAGAATAACTATAGGATGTGATAAAATATTTCCTGCTGCTGAGGTTATTAAAGTTTTTTCCCAAATTGATACACTATTACTGAATTTTTTCCACCAATTACTTCCTGAAACTTTTTACCATGAGCTGACCTCCTTTCTCAAACTTAGAAGTATGTGGAGGGACCATTTTTTGCATACAAGTAGCTGCATGTGGCAAAATACTATTCAAATTGTCCTGCAACATCTGCAACCATTTTGATTTCTCTATTGCCTCCCTTTGAGGTGTAGACAAAAAAGGTTCATGTGGAAACACAAGTGGCATTTTCCTCCCTGTTATTAATTCAAAAGGAGAATACTTTGTAGCAGCAGAAGTTGTGCTTCATACACTCATTAAAATAAAAGGAATAACATCAACCCAAGTATTTCCTCTGTCTAACAACATTTTTGCAATTCTAGATTTGATAGTCCTATTCATCCGTTCAGCAATTCCTGCAGACTGTGGATGATATGGTACATGAAATCTCTGTTCAATTCCCAAAATTTTACACATTGCCTGCATGATTTTACCTGTAAAATGGGATCCTCTGTCACTACTGAGGTTTGCTGGTATACCCCAGACTGGAAAAACATGATTAACCAACATCCTAGCAGTTGTTAAAGCATCATCTTTGCGTACTGGAAGAATTTCAATCCACTTTGAGAAAATGTCAACTAAAATCAATACAAATCTGAATCCATTTTTTCCTGATGGTAATGGCCCTATATAATCTATTTGTATAGAAGACCATGGTCCATCTCCTGGAGGAATTCTTTGTAAAGGAGGTTTCTGACCCTTTGGTCTAGGATTCACTTGTGCACAAATCAAACAAGATTTGATTACACTGTCCACTGTCTCTTCCATTTTGTCCCAATAGAATTTCTCTTTGAGAATTTCAAGCAATTTTTGCTTACCAATGTGACCTAAACTGTCATGGTTAAATTTAGTGAATTCCACCTGTAGGTGTTGTGGTACAACTGGACACAATAAACCGTCTGCGTCGTGACATAGGATCCCGTTTTCAAAAACCAAGGAAGATCCTAAATCATCCGATGAAGGGCAAGAGATGGACTTGTCTCTCTCTTGTTCCTCAGAAAACGAAGGTAAATGTGTGTCTGTCTTTTTCACAACATTAATTGAGACCGTTTCAGGTTGAATTACTAACTCTCCATGCAAAGCTGCTTCCTTTGCTAATGTGTCTGCCTTTCTATTGCCTACAGATAACTCATTATTATCTTTTTTATGTGCTGGAATTTTTACAATAGCATATGCAAGAGGATTACTCTCTGCAAGGTCAAAAACTGATTCTAATGTCTCTTTCTGCACAAGAGTCTTATTGGATGAATCTACAAAACCTCTTCGTTTCCAAATAGGTAAATAATCAGTAAGAGAACGAACAACATATGAGCTATCACTATAAATCACTAGTGAGCCTCTATTCTCTTCCTTGTCAGTTGTCAATACAGTTTTTACTGCTTCAAGTTCTGCTCGTTGAGCTGAAAAATGTCCTGGCAACTTGTGTTGTATGGCAAGATTACGCTTTGGATACCAAATTGCATACCCACTGTAATAATTACCTGACATACAATATCTCTAACCATCAACAAATACAGGTTCATCATTTTCCTCTGCCTCTCTACGAAAAAGAGGAGAATGTGTTTCATGGACTTCACACAAACATTCATGTTCTAGCCCATTGTATTCCATCAACTGAGGAAGGATATACTTGGCATTGTGTTCAACCTGTATTTGTTTAGGTGACAGAGCCACTAACCATTGAGAAAATCTTTGGTTAGAGACTCCAGGAACATTTTTCTCAAAAAGGAACTTCAAGGTACTATGTGGTGTTTGCAAAATGATTTTGTTAAATCCTACAATATGCTCTGTTGCTTTTACTGCATAATGCACACCCACTAATTGTCGAACACATTCATCAAGTCCTCTCTCCACTGGGGTAATTAAACGTGAAAAATACCCAAGAATTCTCCAATCTTCTCCCTGTTTCTGAAGCAAAACAGCTGAGATGGCAATCTCTGAAGCATGCACTTGCAAAACAAATGGTGCCTGTTTATCCACTGTCGCTAATGCAGGGGCTGACTGTAAATCATTTTTCAACATTTCAAAAGCTTTTTGCTGGACTTCAGTCCAAGGACCAAATTCACTATCCTCTGTATGTTTTAACAAGTCATAAAGCGGTTTTGCCTTCTCTGCAAATGACTCGATAAAATCTCTGGAAAAATTTACCAATCCCAAAAATTGTCTCAATGCTTTGAATGTTGTTGGTACAGGTAAAGATGCAATAGCCTCTATACGTTCCTGTAAAGGCTGCTTCTTCCCTGGGCCAATCAAAATTCCTAGAAATTTTACCTCCCTTTTCATAAGCTGAACTTTGCGTGTATTCAGCTTGAGACCTTCTTCTTGCAGAAGTATGAACAATTCTGCCAGAAGAGTCAAATGCTCCTCCTCATTTTCACTTGAAAGAAGTATGTCATCTACATACTGAATTAAACAATCAGGTCTAGAGAATCTTGATAAAACATTTGCCAACGCCTGATGAAATATAGACGGGGAACTATGAAATCCTTGAGGAAGTCTTGTAAAAACGTAAGAAACATTTTTATACACAAATGAAAATTTGTATTGACAGCTCTTGGCCAAAGAAATGCTAAAAAATCCATTTGCAATGTCTAATACAGAAAACACTTTTGCATTAGCATTTAATTGCGACATAATATCTGGTGTTTCCGCTACAATAGGCGAACAACATGGTATGTATTTGTTTAGCATTCTTAGGTCAATTAAAAGTCTGTATGCACTAGGGTTATCTCGTTTAGCCACAACCCATAAAGGATTATTTGTCACAGAATTTGCTTTCCTGATGATACCCTGTTCCAAAAACTCTTGAATGATCAATGAGACAGGTTCATCAGAATCTGGTGGTAATTTATATGGCTTCACGAAAGGATGATCCTTGCCTTCAACATTAACTTCAATGCCTTTAAATAATCCAACATCATTCTTTTTTTGACTCCAAAGCTTTTTGTGTGACTGTACCACTTGTTTTAACTTCAAATTCTCTCCTGTATCAGGCCATTTGTAATCATTGTCAACTGTTTCTGTCAAACATATGCTTCCCACTTCTGAATAATCAGCTGGATCAATTACCACAGGCTTATGATTAGCTGAACCTTTCCAAAGCACTCCATTGCCTAAGGCTGGGTTCACACTGGTGCGACACGACAGCCGTCCTACTTTGGATCCGACTTTGCCCTGCGACATGAAGCCGGCATGTGTCCGACTTTCAATGAACGGGGATCCGACTTGGATCCCCGCCAATGCCGGCACTGTGTTTGGTATGAATCTTTAGGGGGGAACTCCGCGCCAAATTTTAAATAAAAAACCGGCATGGGTTCCCCCTCCAGAGGCATACCAGGCCCTTGGGTCTGGTATGGACCTTGAGGGGTGAACCCCCTACGCCGAAAAAACGGTGTGGGGGGTCGCCCCCAATCCATACCAGACCCTTATCCGAGCACGCAGCCCGGCCGGACAGGAATGGGGGTGGGGACGAGCGAGCGCCCCCCCCCTCCTGAACCGTACCAGGCCGCATGCCCTCAACATGGGGGGTGGTGCCTTGGGGGAGGGGGCGCGCTGCGGCCCCCCCACCCCAAAGCACCTTGTCCCCATGTTGATGAGGACAAGGGCCTCTTCCCGACAACCCTGGCCGTTGGTTGTCGGGGTCTGCGGGCGGGGGGCTTATCGGAATCCGGGAGCCCCCTTTAATAAGGGAGCCCCCAGATCCCGGCCCCCCACCCTATGTGAATGAGTATGGGGTACAGCGTACCCCTACCCATTCACCTAGGAAAAAAGTGTCAATTTAAAAAAAAACACTACACAGATTTTTAAAGCATTTTATTAGACAGCTCCGGGGGTCTTCTTCCGACTTCGGGGGTCTCTCCGATTCTTCTCCACGCTCTCCGGATCTTCTGCCGGGCTCCTCCGCTCTCTTCTGCTCTTTTGCCGCTCTTTTGCTAAAGCGGAGGAGCCTGGTCTTCAATCTTCTGCCTTCTGCCCTCTTCTCCTGATGTTGACACGACGCTCTCTGGGGCTAGAATGCTCTCTGTGCGCTCTGCTCTGACTTATATAGGCGGTGACCCCGCCCCCTTATGCCGTCACAGTCCCTGGGCATGCTGGGACTGTGACGTTTTAGGGGGCGTGGTCATCACCCGATGACCACGCCCCCTTATGCCGTCATAGTCCCAGCATGCCCAGGGACTGTGACGGCATAAGGGGGCAGGGTCACCGCCTATATAAGTCAGAGCAGAGCGCACAGAGAGCATTCTAGCCCCAGAGAGCGTTGTGTCAACATCAGGAGAAGAGGGCAGAAGGCAGAAGGCAGAAGATTGAAGACCAGGCTCCTCCGCTTTAGCAAAAGAGCGGCAAAAGAGCAGAAGAGAGCGGAGGAGCCCGGCAGAAGATCCGGAGAGCGTGGAGAAGAACCGGAGAGACCCCCGAAGTTGGAAGAAGACCCCCGGAGCTGTCTAATAAAATGCTTTAAAAATCTGTGTAGTGTTTTTTTTTAAATTGACACTTTTTTCCTAGGTGAATGGGTAGGGGTACGCTGTACCCCATACTCATTCACATAGGGTGGGGGGCCGGGATCTGGGGGCTCCCTTATTAAAGGGGGCTCCCGGATTCCGATAAGCCCCCCGCCCGCAGACCCCGACAACCAACGGCCAGGGTTGTCGGGAAGAGGCCCTTGTCCTCATCAACATGGGGACAAGGTGCTTTGGGGTGGGGGGGCCGCAGCGCGCCCCCTCCCCCAAGGCAACAACCCCCCATGTTGAGGGCATGCGGCCTGGTACGGTTCAGGAGGGGGGGGGCGCTCGCTCGTCCCCACCCCCATTCCTGTCCGGCCGGGCTGCGTGCTCGGATAAGGGTCTGGTATGGATTGGGGGGACCCCCCACGCCGCTTCTTCGGCGTAGGGGGTTCCCCTCAAGTTCCATACCAGACCCAAGGGCCTGGTATGCTCTTGGAGGGGGAACCCATGCCGGATTTTTATCTAAAATTTGGCGTGGAGTTCCCCCTCAAAATGATCTGAGCACAAGTCGCGTGCCGAAGTCGGATCATGCGAGACGGCAATCCGACTTTGATCCGACTTCAATGATAGTCAATAGGCTGAAGTAGGATCAAAGTCGGACCAAAGTAGTACAGGGAGCATTTCTAAAGTTGGAACGACTTGTGTCGGACCAGTTAGGACGGCTCCCATAGGGAAACATTAAATTTCACACGTCATGCGACATGAGCTCCCAATGTCGGAGCGTTTGTCGGACCAGTGTGAACCCAGCCTCAATCAATAATCCACCCTCTTTGATACAAAATATCAGTTCCAATGATATTTTCGGATCCTTTACAAAACCACATGTCTATTTCAGTTTTCAAATGACCTGGGATTTCAAAAGAAACATTTTTACACATTTTAGCTTGAGAATCACCTGTTCCATTAAACCCAACAATTGTACAAATTGCTGCATCCGATAAAACAGGTAATTTTAAACCAGTGACACTAATCTGAGCACCAGTGTCTAAAAGAGTTTTCACTTTTTGTCCATTAATTTTAACCTTTAAATAAGGTCGACCACTCTTGTCTAAAAATATAGGCGCTACAGGGACTAAAGAGTGGTATTCAATCTCTTTTTCCTCTATCTGTCATGGAGAAGATAACAATGGCTGTCTCCCACTGCTATCACTGGTTGAATGTGCATTCATATTTTTACCAATCTCTTTTAGCTCTTTCCTCAAAGGGGCATAGGGAGAAAAAGTTTAAACTTCTTCTGTTGAAGGTGGGGCAGAAGGTTTAGTGAATACTAATCCATTTTCTTTCCCAATGTTTTTCGACTCAATATATTTTAAATACTTCCTACATTGTGATTTATAATGACCAGGCTTCTGACAAAAGAAACAAGTCATTGGTCTTTTCTTATCAACCTGTCTTACCCTGTCGTTCCTGAAGGTGGCCGCACCGCCTGCTTTTACATTATTCTGAATGTCTATGTCAGAATTACTATTCTAAATGACAGCAATTTTTGTTTTCAAATTACTACGCTTCAGCTGTCTTCTTACAAGATCTACAACTGAAGTTGCATCGTCCAGAGTTTCTTTTTGACTGGCTAACGCCATCGATGCAGGATCTAGATATGTAAATTTCCGAACAAATGCCCTTATTAATGCAGAATTCTCATCTCCCACTGCATATACCATTTTAAATGCCTTTGCAAATGTTTCACGAAAATGATATGGATCGTCATGTATCGTTACCTTTAAAGAATCCAATATCTCAGCAGTCGGAGTTTCCTCCCCTGTGATACACATCAGTAACTGACGCAATCTTTCAGATGCATCAGTATGTACTTCAGTTCCATATTCATCAATGTAAGGTGTTTTAACTAAACGTCTTGCTATATGATTAGGAACCCATAAACAGAAAATTTTATTCCTTTGCTCATCAGTCAAATTGAAACGATCACAAAAACTTTCAAAAACATCCCCATTGCGAAACACATCTGCTTTCAAGTCATAATGCGGGATATCTTTCAAAATTTTCATCAACTGATCATGTATTTGCAATTTAAGTTTAGACGCTCTATCTAATAACTTTTGCTTTCGAACGTCACATTCTGACGGTTCGTCTAACTCAACAGGATTCTCCGGTATAAGCGACGATGTTGCCGCAGCTGACTGTTTTCTCTTTGCAGCCTCTTTTGTAAGTACCGAGATCTGTTTGTTTTTTGAAATTGTATCATTCTGCATTTCTATTTCATTCTCTAAATGCTCAATATACGTACAAAAAGTATCACAACTTGAACAACTAGGTTCCAAAGGTACATTCTCTTGTGTTTGCATAATTTCCGTTACATTTTGACTTGCTGACTGATTCACTACACAAATCATTTGTTTATCTGGCTCATCAAAAACCATTGTATTAAAAACTGAAACTAATTTCATTATATTTCGTAATTTTTTCTTCGTTTTAGCTAATGAAAATCTAGTTTTATCAATTTCATTATTTGCCTGTAGGCATTGCTGAAACATAGATTTCCATAATTTAGCATCAGAAAAATGACTGGCTAAACCTTCAAATTCTAAAGTACTTTCTTCAGCAATTACATTTATAAATTCCATATTTTGGTACTCACCGAATATAAAACTTTTCCGTTTTCCGCTGGACTCTAATTAAACCGTCTGTCAAGACTTCTGTATCCAAAATCCTCTGGTCTTCACACAATCATCAAAAACGTCAATCGAACGATTCTTCTAGGTTCTTTCAATAATTGCAAAGTTTTTTCTTTTCCTCACTTTCCCCTCTGAACAACGGAAGAAGTGGCAAAAACTTCTGACGATTGAAACTGGCTGGCGTCCGCCAATGAAATAAATGGCTTAATATTGTATAAAAAGCCTTCAATAATGATGATTCTCGTGAGACGAATTTTGGAATTATTTCTGCTTGAGTCAGCTTAAATCAAAACCGTGTGTTTTATTGTACACACATAAACTTGGAAAATACTTACAAAAATAGTACATTCATATTCAGAATTAGTGTTGTTTCATATATGCAAAAAAAGTTCAAATATAGTTCATTTGTTTCAAAGATCTGAAAAAAGTTAGACCATGTGCTTCCCTTTTGTTACTTCATCTAAGATGGCCGATTAACCTCTTGTGTCCTGGCTTGAATAGGTGTATGTAGCTTGGAGAGCTGTTTGTCTTGGAAAGAGATGTGTGTAAAGAGTGAGCCTGAAGACTGGATTCCTTGTGTCTATATGAACTCAGTCTTTCAAATTCGCGCCCAAACACAAAACCCTCCCATACACTCCTCTTTCTCCACCTTTGGAAAAGTGGGGGCTAGAGTAGATATACAAGCCTCTTTAACATCTGTTTCACTTTAACCAAACCTTTTAAACATGAAACCAGATATATGTGAGAGGCTATCAGACTAAACATCAGACCTCTTAAAACATAAACGCATAAATCAAACAGAGTATCGGTTACATAGGAAAATTTTCAACTCATACATATATTATTTACAAAATCCATCAA
Organism: Aquarana catesbeiana; assembly: GCF_042186555.1. NCBI lineage: Eukaryota > Metazoa > Chordata > Amphibia > Anura > Ranidae > Aquarana > Aquarana catesbeiana. The sequence continues at coordinate 171,833,051 of NC_133329.1, read as the reverse complement.
ATTCTGACAGGGTCTTGACCTGCATTTTCAGTCAATGAATGGCCATCTGGATATCACTAGTTCAAAGTCCTATCATTCATACAAATATGGAAAATGCATATTCTTTTCAATAAAGCCAATTAAAATTTAGATATTAAGAATATAACAGTATCAGGACCACTTGTCTACCATGTCATTTATAAATGTAACTTAGTAGACAAGTGGTTAATCTTAAACTTCACCTGTGCCCACACTACGGGCACTAAAGTACATAATCTTAACAAGCAGCGAAATTGATCTCTCTGCCTCTCTGTGAGCTTTAGAAACATCTAGTCTAAAAGGAGTGCTACAAAGAGGTAAAGCAACATAAGGTACTTACGTCCTACAAATTCAAATATGGCATAGAAAACTTAATAGAGGCAAAGAGAACTTTCATGGTACAGTATGAACTCTCAATATTCTCCAAACTGATGGTCCACAAGATCAACCCGCCCTCACTTGTGCTACCAACACTGCGCTCCTGGATAAGTGCAAATGGATTACTACAGCTGCCACTTAAATAAAACAAATTAGTGAACAGTATCTAAACCCCTATTAAAATAGAAATAATAGTGGAATAAATAGTGGCGCTCAAAAATAAACTACCATAAAATGTGACAAAAATTAATAATAATAAAGCAATATTTCTCAATGAAGAGAAAGCATTGTTTAAAAATATTAGTGTGATAAATATTGACATCACCCTGTGACCAGTGTAATAACAAGTTATGTAAGAATGATAAACTATAACAATGAATGCAATCACTAAACACGTAATAAAGCTAATATCATCTTGTGACAAGTGCAGACTTATTGAAGTCTCTATTGAATAAACATATGGTGTATATAGAAAAGTCCATGAACACTGTAAAAAAATCCAATGAGTGATATGTTTCCAAGTATTCAAGTATGTGCAATTCTTCTAATCATCCACCACACCTCCGTGCCAGTGATTCCACTCCCCTCAAAGACACGCACTCACCAGCTGCATTAGCCTCACACTCTCGTGTTTGGCCAAACTCACCTCAACCCGCACAAACAGGGGTTAAAAAAGATCTCCAAACTCCAGTCGTGTGCATCAAGAAACTTCCCATGAAGTGATTTCTCCAAAATTTCTCTCCTTCTGTAAAGGACAAAAGCGCTACATTAGTGTGATATCGTTCAAACGATTCATTAAAAGGTTCAATAATCCATCACCATTGTACTCACATATGTCAAATTCACAGCAAGCAACGAATAATCACAGCAAGCATAATCACAGCAAGGAACTCCATGCACTACTTGGGCGATATATTGCGGTCGTGGCGAACCCAAGGTGTACAGTGGCTAATGACAATCTCACCCGCTCCTCGACCCGAGCCTCCGCTTCCCGATGCAGCGTGTCACGTCACCAAGCCTTGCTTCATGCACAGATTGCCGTAAAAACATGCCCCGACATGTTTCGTCACAAAGACTTAATCATGGGATTGGCTATACGGCACGGCAATCCTACCTTTATTCATTGCAAGCCCAATGTGGGCGGGAATGAATCCCCTTGCATCTGCGCACTCCCTGTGTCCCTGTACCTGCAATATATTGACCTTACATCTTCATCTTCATATTACGGATACGCACATGCAATGTGAAAACAACAGTGAGTGAATGAATAAAAATATTACCACTCATCCGAATATTATGCACATACTGAATTAAGAGCAGCATCAATAAAAGCATGCCTAATGATCTCCTCAAACAGTGTTACATTACTAATTAAAGCTGGATGTAACATATACTGCTTCAATTAAATAATAATAACTATATTTAAAATTAAATTTAAAATAAACAATTAAACAAGCTTGGTAGAGAAACTGATACTTCACATCCTATCTAACTATAAAAATAGAGCAGGTGAATGGATTAGAATGATGTTATTAAACAACCACCAATCAATAATTGACATATATCAATCTACATCCTACTTCCCTCTAAATATGTGTACTGTATTATTAAAAATCAAGATGAGGACAATGAATTCCTGCTTAACAGTACAAACCCATTCGTGGCACACATAAATTTAGCAATTATAGCCCATGGTTATATAACACTAAACCCATATGCGGGTGAGACAGAGCACCAACTGTATAATAGCACCCAATCAAAAATTATTGATAAAACAATTAAGATCTACTTCAATATTCATCCCTCTGGAGAGAGACATTTCAGCAAAAAGATCCACCGGGTTTCTCTCTGGGATAAATCCCTTACCCGGTTGGAACCTCTCCAAGACAGGTAAACACAATCAATTCCACAAAATTGTAGTAGACTTGAGTCCTGATTGTGTTTATCCTTGAAATGGAGGGACACGCTGTGATATTTAAAACCCTTTTTTATATTCGCTAAATGTTTGCGATTCAAAACCTTTAAAAGTCTTTTGGTTCGTCCCACATAGAATAACCCACCAGGGCACCACAGAAGGTACACTACAAACGAGGAATTGCATGTGATGAATTCCCTTATTTCAAAGGATTCCTTATGATTATTTGTAATTTTAGTCATGCCCCTGTTACTCACTTTCACCGTTCTGCAGCAGATGCATTTCCTACATGCATAAAATCCTTGTAGATCTATTTTGATAAACTCCCGCAAAGAGATTCCAAATCAGCATTCCAGCCTCAAAAGAGTAAAGAAGGGACTAGACATGACAAATCGCAGAGTCGCATGCAGCTGGATAGACGCCTGTTGTCACAGCGTTCCAGATCTCCCTCACTCTTACCTCACTTTAGTCTCTCGGACCCGAGCCAAGAGAGGTCAAGACATCAGACGGCTCAGGACAATGCTGCAAAGCACGCCAGGTTAAATCCTACATTAAGCACGCAGTCAAGGAAGGGTTAAAGAGTGTTTCAAGGAATCCTGCTCATCCTGCTGTATCTTCATCATCTGCAGATTCAGATCATGTGTTTTCAGTGCGTTTTAAACTCTGAAGGCGATAGCGATTCGGATCCATCTGAGGCTGAAATGGTCTCAGAATCGCATACGTTTGATTTTTGCACTGGTTCCCCCCTTGGTGGAGGCTGTTAAGGATGCGATGAAGTAGCAGGAAGAATCATTGCCTCCAAAGAAACAGTAAAAATATAACCCGTATTTAAAGAAATCGTTACCTTCGTTCCCATTTAATTTCTGAAATTAAAGACGTAATTGACGATGAGTGGGGGGGGCCTGAGAAGAAGCTCAATGTGCATAACAGAGTATCGAATCTGTACCCCTTGGGACACTACGCCTAAGGCGGATGCTTCAATACGTGTATTTGCCCCCCACATTATTCTTCCGCTGGAGGATTCGGTCTCTTTTAGGAATCCTATGGATCGCAAAATAAACGCAGACCTGGAAAGGTTGTATAGTTTGGTCGCAGCAGCCTGCAGACCGGCGGTAGCACTCACTCCTGTGGCAGCAGCACTTGTGCTGGGTTTGCACCTGTGTGTTTTGCGGATTTGCACTACCGTCCATTTATCATGGTCTCCTATGGAAGACGTTCTGTGGTGCAGTTCTGCGGAATGCTGGGAGTGCATGGGTGTAAATCCAGCCTTAGAGTGTGGGTAGCAGAGCTGGTGGATGGATGTTTGGATGAAAGTCTGGGAAGTGGCAGTTCTTCTCCTTTGCAGTTTTTAAGATTGCTGTAGAGTTGTGGCTGAAGTGGCTGTCGACCAGGTCAAGATGACAGCAAAGATAATGGCTCATTCCGTCACAGTCCGCAGAGCCTTATGACTGAAGCATTGGTCGCCCGGAAGGCTTCTCAGCACAGTCTGTGTTCGGTTCCATTTGACGGGAAACTACTCTAAGGGAAGACTTATGCCCCGTACACACGGTCGGACTTTGTTCGGACATTCCGACAACAAAATCCTAGGATTTTTTCCGACAGATGTTGGCTCAAACTTGTCTTGCATACACACGGTCACACAAAGTTGTCGGAAAATCCGATCATTCTAAATGCGGTGACGTAAAACACGTACGTCGGGACTATAAACGGGGCAGTAGCCAATAGCTTTCATCTCTTTATTTATTCTGAGCATGCGTGGCACTTTGTCCGTCGGATTTGTGTACACACGATCGGAATTTTATATCCTGCTCTCAAACTTTATGTGTCGGAAAATCCGATGGAAAATGTGTGATGGAGCCTACACACGGTCGGAATTTCCGACAACAAGGTCCTATCACACATTTTCCGTCGGAAAATCCGACCGTGTGTACGGGGCATTAGAATCAGCAATTCAGCGGGTTTCCGGCGGCAGATCTGGCCTAATCCTGCAGAAGAGGAAAAAGACACAGCAGCCTTTTTGGTTTAACAAGGGATCCAAAGAAGGATTCAGAGAGGCCAGGGCTTACAGACAGTTTTTCAGACAGTGGAGGGGAGCTGGTTTCCACTACTGCATCCCCAAAGCCACACGATATACATTGCGACTTTGCTGTGCGATTTGTAATGCGATGTCATTTGACCTGTGAAAACCATGTGAGAACAAGTCGCACAGATGTCGGAACAAAGTAGTGCAAAAACCTTTTTTTGGAGTCGCTGCGACTTAAGTCGCACCAATTAGAACAGGGACCATTAAAATACATGTACTAATAGAAAAAGGTTACCATCCAGCTAGATCATGCATGTTGCCAACATCCCTAGATTGATAGGTGAAAAAATACCCCCAAATAAGGTTGTGGGACTTTAACGGCAACAGCGTAATGTAAAAACAATTTTATTCCATAGAAAAATTTATATATGTATACAAAACATTAGCATAGTTAATAAACATAACACAGTGAACACAATAAAAAGCTGAAACACAGCTGTACTGATGTGCATTGGATAAAGATGCTTGTAATGTCTTCCACAAAGGCCTATGCGTTTCGGGACTGAAACTGACCGTCCCTTCGTCAAGGGCGACTCGTGGGACAAGCTCTTACTGTATGGTGAAATACAAGATTGGAAAAAATATAAATAAATACAACATTTTCTATCGCATAATATTGTCATAGCATTGCATAGAGAACATGAAGTCTATATAAGACCTTACAGCTCACAGTGCATGTCAGAGCAAATGAGAATCATGAGGTCAAAGGAACTGCCTGAAGAGCTCAGAGACAGAATTGTGTCAAGGCACAGATCTGGCCAAGGTTCCAAAAACATTTCTGCTGCACTTAAGGTTCCTAAGAGCACAGTGGCCTCCATAATCCTTAAATGGAAGATGTTTGGGACGACCAGAACCCCTCCTACAGCTGGCCGGCAGGCCAAACTGAGCTATCGGGGAGAAGAGCCTTGGTGAGAGAGGTAAAGAAGAACCCAAAGATCACTGTGGCTGAGCTCCAGATATGCAGTCAGGAGATGAGAGAAAGTTGTAGAAAGTCGACCATCACTGCAGCCCTCCACCAGTCGGGGCTTTATGGCAGAGTGGCCCGACGGAAGCCTCTCCTCAGTGCAAGACACATGAAAGCCCACATGGAGTTTGCTAAAAAACACCTGAAGGACTCCAAGATGGTGAGAAATAAGATTCTTTGGTCTGATGAGACCAAGATAGAACTTTTTGGCCTTAATTCTAAGCGGTTTGTGTGGAGAAAACCAGGCACTGCTCATCACCTGTCCAATACAGTCCCAACAGTGAAGCATGGTGGTGGCAGCATCATGCTGTGGGGGTGTTTTTCAGCTGCAGGGACAGGACGACTGGTTGCAATCGAGGGAAAGATGAATGCGGCCAAGTACAGTGTTATCCTGGACAAAAACCTTCTCCAGAGTGCTCAGGACTTCAGACTGGGGCGAAGGTTTACCTTCCAACAAGACAATAACCCTAAGCACACAGCTAAAATAACGAAGGAGTGGCTTCACAACAAATCCGTGACTGTTCTTGAATGGCCCAGCCAGAGCTCTGACTTAAACCCAATTGAGCATCTCTGGAGAGACCTAAAAATGGCTGTCCACCAACGTTTACCATCCAACCTGACAGAACTGGAGAGGATCTGCAAGGAGGAATGGCAGAGGAGCCCCAAATCCAGGTGTGAAAAACTTGTTGCATCTTTACCAAAAAGACTCATGGCTGTATTAGATCAAAAGGGTGCTTCTACTAAATACTGAACAAAGGGTCTGAATACTTAGGACCTTGTGATATTTCAGTTTTTCTTTTTTAATAAATCTGCAAAAATGTCAAGAATTCTGTGTTATTCTGTCAATATGGGGTGCTGTGTGTACATTAATGAGGAAAAAAAAATGAACTGAAATGATTTTCGCAAATGGCTGCAATATAACAAAGAGTGAAAAATTTAAGGGGGTCTGAATACTTTCCATCCCCACTGTAGGTGTTGGCAGCAAGGGCCATCCTTCCGGTTCCAAGGCATGAATTGGGTCAAAGAGTATGTTCCCCTCTGTTTTTGGTCAGGCTTCAGGGGTTTTGAAACAGTTTTTTTACCTCAAAGTCCTGAATTCTTACACGAAGGTTCCACCATTCAAAATGGAGTAATTGGAAATGATCGTTTTGGTTGTGGAGTCAGAAGACTGGATGGTTTCCATCGATCTGATGGATATGTATCTTCATGTCTCCATAGATGCATCTCACCATCGCTTTCTCAGGCCTTCCGTGGAAGGCTCTCATTTTCATTTTTAATCTCTCCCATTCGGTCTCTGCACGACTCCAAGAATGTTTTTAAAGCTACTGTCTGCTGTCGTTGCAACTCTCGGGGTCAAGGGAGTACAAATATTCCATTATCCAGATGACATGCTACTTCTTGGTCCCTCAAATGAGCTCCTTCTAGTTCATGTGAATTTCACCTGCAAAACACTAGCTCATTTCGGTTGGTTAATCAACTTTTGGAAGAGCCAGATGAATCTGACCCAAATGTTGGAGTATTTAGGAGTACAATTCAACACGGATCGGGGTTGTGTTTCTCTACCTCAGAGGAAGGTCCAGGAGATCGAGTCTGAGACAAAGAAGTGATGGCCAGCCCTTCTATGATGCTGAAGGAATCCATGCAGTATCTGGGGGTTTTATCAGCCACAGTTCCAGTAGTCCCGTGGGTCAGGTGGCACAGAAGGAGGTTTCAATGCAACTTTCTTCTTCAGTGGGATCGTCTGCCAATTCCGATAATCTGGTCCCTGGTTTGGAGGTCAGTAGCTCACAATCTTTCTAGCGGAGTTCCGTTGAAGGCCTCAGAACCAATAGTGTTGTCGACCAATGCCAGTCTGGCAGGCTGCGGGGCACACTGCCAGGGACAGCAGGTTCAAGGCCAATGGAACCTTTGTGGGGTGAAGAGTTCAAATTTCCTGGTATTGGATGCTGTCAGACGCGCTCTTAGCGTTCCAACCTATGTTGCGAGGTCGAGCTGTCAAGATTTTTTTGGACAACAAAACTACAGTGGCTTATGTGTCTCATCAAGGGGGCACAAGAAGTCACCCTCTCCTTCAGGTGGCATGTCAATCTTCCTATGCACAGAGAAGAGCTCTCTTACAGCATCTTATCTCCCAGGGCCTGGCAATGTTTTAGCAGATTGCTTGAGTAGAGGCTTTGGGGATCTCAATGGGGCCTCAACCCCAAGTACCTACACAAGATCTTCAGGGTCTGGGGGACGCCTTCAATAGATCTTATGGCATTGGAGGAGAATTGTCAACTGCCTTGATTCCTCTCCCAGACCTAGCATCCACAGGCATTGGGTCAGGGTGCTCTGTCCAGGTCTTGGAAGCTCCCCTTGGTGTATGTGTTCCCGCTGCTTCCATTGGCTCTCAAAATTCTGCTGAAGATTCAGCGAGAAAGGGTCACAGCAGTGGTTCCCTCTGGCTTGGAGGCTAAAAGTTGGGATCACCAATCCCTCTGCCTCCTTGTCAAAATCTCCTTCTGCATAGTGGTGCCTGACACCCGAACTGCAGGAGGATAAAGTTAATGACATTATTACAGGCTCGTCAGAATGAATGTAACCTATCACCGGATCTGGAATACTACGGAAAGGGGTTGGGACCTTGGATCTCCTTCAGTATCTAACATTTTGGAGTTTCTGCAGAGTGGTCTCCAAGGGTTAGCTTATAATTCCCTGAAGGGTCAAATCCCTGCCTTGTTGGCTATTTCGTGTACAAGATATGCTCCACATCCGTTGGTGATCTGATTTTTCTTAGGGACAGCCATAGAAATCAGACCTCCATTGAAATAGTTTTTTCCAAAAGAGGACTTAACACTAGTCTTGGGAACATTGCTGGTTCCTCTGTTTGATCAAGCTTTCTCTTGTTCATTATTTCTTTTAACAGTTGTTTTTTTTTGTTTTTTTTTGTTTTTGTTTTTTACTAGCCATGGCCTCGGCCAGAAGAGTCTCCGAGTTGTGCGCCTTCTCATCTAAAGAACCATATTGTTTGGTGCTCCCAGACAAGATAGTCCTTAGGCCGATACCGAGCTTTCTACCTAAGGTGGCCACATAATTTCGTATGAACTGGGAGGTCATTCTCCCAGCCTTTCTGGCGGATACAGCTGATGATGAGTGGAGTAGGTTAGACCTTGTCTCTGTGGTTTCAATCTACCTGAAATGGACTAAAAGCTTTGGAAAACAAGATCAGCTGTAGGTTTTCCCAATAGGGCCTAAAAAGGGTATGCCAGTAACATCCAGAGTTGTGTCTTCCTGGTTTGTCAAGACCATGCATATTGCATACAAAATGCTGGGCCTTCCTCCTCCTTCAGAGATCAAAGCACATTCGACGAGGGGTATGGCAGCATCCTGGGCATACGCAAAGGTCGCCCCTGAGGTAGTTTGCAGAGCAGCAGGCTGGAGCACACCCAACACCCTTTATTAGGCATTACTGGCTTTATATGACTTGTCCGCCTGAGGAAACATTTGGCTGTACGGTTATTACGGCGGCTGTTACCCATTAAAAATTTTGAGTAGAATTGCATTGAGGGTTTGGCTTATTTATTTTTTGTCTTCCCTCCCTTCTTAATATTGCTTGGTACATCCCATAGTAGGCTGACATGGGGAGGTCCAGGAATAAGGAAAATTGTTATCCATACTTACCGTAATTTTCCTTTCCTGGATCCTCCCCATGTCAGCTGGAAGATTCCCACCCAGTTTATCCGTTGCGAGGCAGGGTTTTTTTTTTAACACTGGTGTGGGCAGACAGCCGCCCTTTTATAGGCTAGAAAAGAGGTGGTCCTGGAGGGGTCAGAGGGGGCGGAGCTGACCCATAGTAGGCTGACATGGGGAGGATCCAGGAAAGGAAAATTAAGGTAAGTATGGATAACAATTTTCCTTATTCCTTAAGTATATGTGCTTGTGAGGCATAATCTTTTTGTTCTGTACAATTTCAACGGGCTCTGAGCATCTGTCCCTGTGGAATATTTTTAATCCAAACCAGGTGGTGCCCACTCCTAATGGATAGAAAACTATTCCGATCCGTCGACACTCTGGTGCTCAAAATATTCCTATTCTTTCCTATAGTTAAGTCAAAAATATTGACGCATTTGTCATCACAAAATCCAATCTAATGTTGTTAGTATTGGTATTAAGATGATCCAAAAATTCCACCACAGATTCCTCAGACCCCTCCCAGATAAACAGGAGCTCGTCTATGAATCTGCGGTAGAATCTCAGCTGGGGCCTCTGCCTGCCAAACACATGCCTATCCTCCCATTCCCCCATGAACAGGTTGGCGAGGCTGGGAGCATAGTTTGCTCCCATAGCAACGCCAACCCATTGAGAGAAAAAAATGGCCATCAAACCAAAAATAATTATGTGTCATGCAAAAATCTAATGCCTGACCTAGAAAGACCTTTTGCATATAGGGTATATCTTCCCTGAGTGCCCAATTTAGTGCAATGCCGCATCTTCATGCTGGATAATCGTGTATAACGAGGCCACATCGGCAGTCACAAAATAGGTCTCAGAGGTTGGATTTAATTTTACACCCTCTAAAGATTGTAGAAGGTCCGTCGTATCCCTAAGATACGCCTTAGTGGCCTTCACACTAGGTTGGAGGAATTTATCCAAATACTCCCCCAATCTGGCTGTTACTGACTCTATGCCGTTTACAATTGGTCGTAATGGCGGTAGTTTTGCATTCTTATGAATTTTCGGCAATGTATAAATTATCGGAATTCTACATGCACTTGGGACCAAATATCTCTTTTCCTTGAGATTTAAGGCATTCATTCCATACCCCCACTCTACTAATGAGTTTAATTGTGTCTTGTAGCTATCAGTAGGATCAGACCCAAGCCTTCTATATGTGGATTGATCCCCCAATAAATCCATGAGCTGATTATGGTAAAAGGTTTTATCCATAATCACTACCCCTCTCCCTTATCCGCAGGATGGACAATAATACTGTTCCTCTCTTCTAATGATTTAATACAGTCTATAATATAATCTGGATTGACTTTCTTTTTCAGACTCAATTGCTCTACATCCCTTAGAACCAGATTTTTGAACATCTCAATAAAATGATTATTGGAATTCTGGGGATTAAATATTGATTTATTTTTTTAGGCCACTGTCAATTCTATCTAAAATATTAATACCCCTGATCCTATGAGCTGCTGGGTGACTTAAAAAGTGTTTTTTTATGTTAAGAGTACGTACAAATCTATGGGTGTCACTGGACACCTCAAACTTTTTCATGGCTTTCTTAGGTGCACATTTCAGCCCCAAGTTCAGTATATTTAGCTCTTTTTGGTTCTACCAGTTTTACCTCACTCAAATTGTAAATACCTCCATTTATGTCCCTAATTCTTTTTCTTGGGTTGTTTATGTCTCCCTGCTCTACACCCCCTTCTTCTCTTTGGAATGGTATCACAAACCTGTTTGGGTACTGTTGCGATACATTCCTCCCTCCACCTCTGTTGTTCACTGGACAAACATTTCCTTTCAGTGTCCCTCCACCCCTCCCCCATTGCCCTAAAAAAGGTGATGGTCCCTGTTGTAAATTTCCATTATAATATCCATTAGGCTCATCATCTGCCAGGGGTGCAAATCTGTTATATGTAGGAATTTGATTTCCTATATCAGGATGATAAACATGGGGGGGGGGGGGGGGGGGTTGGTGCCTTTCTTGATCATATTGAGGGTTATATCTGAACTGTTGAGCCCGACATGGTGGGTAGTGGTTATAATTTTGTTGGTATCCACCTCTACTGTAATGAGATGGCTTTGGTGAGTGGTAGACTTCAGCATACTGGTTGCCTCCATATTGTTAAGGGGCACCCCTCTGAACCTGTCTTGGTGTTCCCTGTTCACCTCTATCTTTACCACCTTTACCTACCAAATTCTTATCTTGGTCATTTTTTGGTAAAGTGTTATGCCGCGTACACACGGTCGGACTTTTCGTCTACAAAAGTCCAACGGACGCTGACGGACTAAAGCTGGCTGGTAATCCGATCGTGTGTGGGCTTCTCCGGACTTTCAACGGACTTTTTTAGCCTCAAATCCGACGGACTTTAGATTTGAAGCATGCTTCAAATCTTTACGTCGTAAGTACGACGGACCCCGAAGTCCGCTCGTCTGTATGCTAGTCCGACGGACAAAAAAACGACGCATGCTCATAAGCAAAAACTAAACGGAAGCACTCGGTCTAGTAAAACTAGTGTTCGTATTGTAGGTAGCACATTCATCACGCTGCAAAATCTGTGATCGTTGAATGCAGCGCATTTTATTTCTTCTTTACGAAGGCTCTATAAAGAACGAAGGTGTTTTGCTGTTCATAATCAGAGTTCTCCCAAACTGATTTCTGGATTCTTTTTCTCTTTGATCTCATGAATGATATAGTATGCATTTTAAAAACAATGTTTCCATACTAATAATACTTTTTCCCCTTTTTTTTTTTTAGGTTTGTAAAGTTACCACAAAGAACCCATTATTCTGTTTTTTTTTTTTTTATAGTGATTATTTTTTAGTTTTTAGATAAAGTTAACCCAAAGCACCGTTTTTGGTTACGTAAATTTTTGGATTTTCAAGACTTACCACTTGAACATTATTAACATTAGTAATGTATTTTTGGTGTGTTTTTTTTCTAACTCAATGAGATTGTTGTCCCTTGTTAATTTAACATTGTGTGTAAAATCAATGATTTCAAAGAAAAAACATAAAAAGTCTTTTGCTAAACTCAAAAAATGATCCATTTATTCATGGTCAAAATAAAATAAAGAGGAAGTCAACGCTGGAAAAAGTCGGTGTACCAGAAAATTGGGATCTTGCGGAGTCCATATAAGAGGGAGCACAATCTGGTCCAAGAATCCCAGAGATCAACAGCACCAGCAGATGATCTAGATGTCCCCAGACTGTGGTCCTACAACAGCCTGCGTCTTCTGTCAGACCAGACTGAACCCAGGTCATCATTTTCTTCTCTTCCCTGCAGCCTTTCCTCCACGCTGCCCTGCAGCCTTCCCTGTAGCCTTCTTTTGAGGCTGTGGCTCTGGTGTTTCAGTTGTGGCAGGAGGAGGAGGAGGAGGAGGAGGAGGAGGAGGAGGGGGGCTGCCTCATGTAGTTGGGTGTTTTGTGTTAGCGTGCCCTGCAGCCCCTTA